>NW_007247963.1:2499-4505 GCF_000164805.1 Carlito syrichta | reverse complement strand
CCGCCTCAGCCTCCCGAGGAGCCGGAACTACAGGCGCGCGCTCACACGCCCGGCTGATTTTTTGGTTTATCGTAGAGATGAGGTCTCGCCGCCCGGGCGGGGCTCCGGCCCGCGGGCTCAGGCCATCCACTCACCTCAGCCTCCCAGAGGCGCGGGATGACAGGCTGAGCCACCGAGCCCGGCTCGAGGCCTCTCTGATAAGAAACCACTCTCTTCTCTTCCCGGAAGAACTGCTCTCTTGAACAGCGGAGAGAGTTGTCTCAGATAGCCACACCGGGACATATTTTTTGAATTATTTAGAAGGAGTCATTTCACGCCACACTTCAAGGCAAGTGCGGAGCAAAAGAGGACGGGCTGACCGGTTAGAGAAAAATACATCGGTTAAAGGGGAGACGAGAGGAGATGGTATTCAAAGAGAAACCAGCACCCGTCTGTTTCTGTGGGCCCATTTTACACCCCTCGCCGGGATCTGGTGGTCACGTAGCACGCAGAGCCTAGAGAAAGCAGAGGTTGGTGGTCACGTGGCCTCGAAGAAGCGGTCCGGGGATGATGATGATGATGATGATATGGCCTTGAGATGCAATTCTTGAGAAAACAAGTGTCAGCCCTCAAACTGCTAGTCACGAGATGTCGTTGAGCACAGAACCCGAGGATGCGACCTTGAGAAAGCAGATATAGGCAGCAAAAGCGGCAAGTGACGGGGTGCTGTCGAGGGAGAGCGGTCAGCTTCACGGGACACCGGAGGCTGACATCCCGTCCGCGAGGTTCACGTAGTGAATTATTGTAACAGGGGCCCTCCCACCTCTTCCCCCGGGGAAGCCTGTCACTCACCTTAGGGGACACCCGGAGGTCGCCTCCATCGGCTGCCTGGCGATGTCTCGGTGTCTCACATCAAGGCTCAGGTGGAATCTGCCGCATGTATTTCCATCCCGGGCGCCCACATTGCGGGACTCTGTGAAGCAGCCCTGAAGCGCAAGCTGGACTTCAAGTCTGTGACTCACCCTCCCTCAGCTGATTTGCGGATAGGGCCGGTGATGAAACACGCACTCACAAGCACACATCACCTTCTCACACACGCGCGTATCCCCAGAACAATGAATTTTGTAGTAGAACATAAATGCCGTATCTTGGGAAATATTTTCACTTCACAATTTGAAACGATAACTCGTTCAATCTTCAATGATTAACCCTTAGGTTAAATGTGCAGCTTTTTTTCCCTCACAACATCGAAAATTCTAGGCCACCCAATCTTTAGTAGGATTTGGGAATCATGAGAGCTGTGAAGAAGAGCGTACAATACTCGGAAAAACAAAATAAAATAAACCAGAACGAAACAGAAACGCCTCACACCAGAAAAACAGGGACAATCACAGCAGGCCTGAAGAGAGTCTGTGGGCTCCTCGGGAAGGCAATGAATATATCATACTCACCTGTCCTACGATTATAGTACATTTCTCATTTCCATGATTATTATGAGAAAACAACTCATCTTTTGGGAGGATACTTAATACTTTAAGACTAAAGTATAACATAAAATACACTATACAGTTCTTAAACACACAGTTAAAATTTTTTTAATAGCTTCAGGGTGTCCACATGATTTTTGCTCACGTGGATACGTTCTGTTAGTGTAAAAAAGGCTGGTCTTTAAGTGTACCCTCCAGCACACCTGTGTGCACTTTACCTGGTAGGTAACTTTTCATTCCTATGCACCCTCCAGCTTTTGAGTCTTCAACATCCACTATGACCTTCTACCTGCCTTTGCGATGTCTTGCTGTAACTCCCACTTATTGGCCGGGTGCAGTGGCTCATGCCCATCACCCCAGAACTTTGGGAGACAGAGGCAAGAAGATCGCCTGAGTCCAGGGGTTCAAGACTGGCCCGGGCAACTTGGCAAGACCTCATCCCTACAATAAATCAAAAAAATCAGCCAGGTGTGGTGCCGTGCATCTACGTTCCAGCTACCCGGAAGGCTGAGGTGGAAGGATCACCTGAGCTCAGAGGTC
>NW_007247963.1:0-2389 GCF_000164805.1 Carlito syrichta | reverse complement strand
CATTCTTTGCATCTTTCAAGAGTCACTGGATTGCGCACCACAACACCGGTGGGTCTGATCTAACATTTTAAAGTCCCCTACCAGGATTCTCAACCTAACATTTTTAGTGTCCCACTGAGATTCTGGCATCTAACATACATATTGTATCCACTTGTGGGGAAAGTGACTCCATTTTTCAGAAATCAAAGTGGAAATTTAGAAAATAATGCAAACTCTTCAAACCCAGAAATGCTTTATGTTTTCAAAGAGTTCCGCGAAGTCCCATGTCCAGTCGTTTATATCAGTTTTCAGAAGTCCACTTACCAGAAAGTTACTCTGGTGTGTCTTCAGTTCTACCCTTGACGAGTCACGATGCATGACATTTTCCACCAAACCGTATCTGCTGTTCACCCTGCCTACTTAATAAATACCTGCCCTGTCCCAGAATGTAATACGATAGCTGTAACTGTAGAGAAGGTTTGCCTGGGCTCCCTGCTTCAGAATTACTTCTTAGACTCCCAAAGGAATGCCACCATCTAATTTACATTCCATTTCGGTCCTTGAAACAACACCACAAAGGGGCATCAATCCGCTTGTCATTCCTACTTGGTCCTGAGAGCAACACCACAAAAGGGCATCAACATGCTAATCATTCCTACTCGGTTCTATTCCAACAGAAGCTGCAGTGACACTGGGTCCTGTCCGGTGCAGAAGGCATCATTTACATGCTTCTGTATCATAGTTTTTCTTTGGAGTAGGAGTCTCACTCTGTCATCCAGACTGCATTGTAGTGGCACGCTCCAGGTCACCGCAGCCTCGACCTGCTGGGCTCTGGCGATTCTTCCACCTCAGTCTTCCAAGTAGCTGGAATTACAGGCGTGAGCCACCACGGCCAGCTAATTTTTGATTTATTGTAGAGATGAAGTTTTACCAAGTGTCGGGGTGGGTCTCGAACCCGTGGGCTCAGGCGATCCACTCGCCTCGGCCTCCCAAAATGCTGGGATCACGGTCTCAGTCACCGAGCCCGTCCTACAAAAAAAATTTCTTTTGCATATAATTTAAAAAACGGATCTGTCTTTATAATTTTATGTTATTAAACAGACCACTCAATATCATTATTTTCTTTTATTTTTGGAGACAGAGTCACCCTCTGTCATGCAGGCTGGAGTGCAATGGAACGATCGGAGCTCACCACAGCATCCATCTCCTAGTCACAGATACTCCTTCCCCCTTAGCCTCTCAAGCGGCTGGGACCATGGCGTGTTCCACCCATAACTGCCCGATTTTTTAAATTTTTTGTGGTGTTGAGATCTGTGTATTTTAACCAACCTGATCTCCTGAGCTTAAGTGATCCTACTGCCTCAGCCTCCTAAAGTGCTGGTATGACAGGCACAATCTCTCCGTGTCTGGCCTTTATTTCCATGAATTTAAGAGGTGTAAATAGTCTGTGTTCTGTGCTTCAGTCGTACCTACCAACTCCACGTGTGCCCATGGTACCCAACAGGTAATTTTTTATCCCTCTACCCTTTCTGTTCTCCCTTTCTGAGTCTCCAGCGTTCCTTATAACATTTTCTGTGTCTTGGGGATTTTTTTTTTTTTTGGAACCGAGTTTTACCGCTTGAGAGGATTCTTCTTTTAGCTCCCATGTATAAGTGAGAGCATGTGATGTTGGTTTTTCCGTTCCCGAGTTAGTTCACTTGGGATGATGGGCTCCAAGTTCATCCCAGTTGTTGCCAGTGACACTGCTTTATTCTTTTTGATAGCTGAATAGTATTCCACGACATCTATATAACACATCTGTACTATCCGTCGATCGGCTTCTGGACATTTAGGTGATTCTACATCTGTGCGATTGTGAAATGTGTAGCAATTAACATGTGAGCGCAGGTTTCAAAAATAACACTTTTGCAGAAAGAGCCAACATCATTAAAAGTCAGGAAACGTCTGACTTTTGACAATAGGGAGTTAATTCTAAGATAGTGGTTCTCCTTCCCTAAAAATCTTTTTATTAGAAAGTCTTTGGTTATTTGGGCTCTTTTTTGCTTTAAGGTAAATTTCAGAACTGTTTTTTCTAACTCTGTAAAAAGTGGAACTCGTGGGTTGATAGAAATTGCATTGAATCTTCAGATCGCTTTAGGCAGTACAAACATTTCGGTGATGTCGATTCTTCCGATTCATGAACTTGGGAGGTCTTCAATTTGTCTGTATCTCTTTCATTTTTTTCAACAACATTTTGTATTTCTCTCTGTAGACATGCATCATCTCCTTATATAAAATTATTTCAAGTTGTGTGTGTGTGCGTCTTTGTTGTAAAAGGGAGCGTGTTCTTTTTTGGATTCAGTTGGAGCATCACTCAGTCGCCCAGACTGGAGTGCAGAGGCACGCTCCCCGCCACCGCAACCTCGACCTG
>NW_007247962.1:0-4631 GCF_000164805.1 Carlito syrichta | reverse complement strand
AACCAGCTAGCCAGCTGGCTAGCCAACTGACTTAAAATAGCTTGCACACTTAGCTACCCAGCTGGCTAGCCAGCTGACTTAACTAGCTGACTTGACTAGCTAGCTACCTAGCTGACCAGGTGTCTTAAATAGTTAGCTAACTAGCTAGCTACCTAGCTAGCCAGCTGACTTAAACAATTAGCTGCATAGCTAGCTAGCTGACTTAACCAGCTAGCTAACTAGTTAGCTTACAGATTATCTAACGTGCTAGCTAGGTGACTTAATTATCTTACTTAACTCATTAGCTAATGAACTAGCTAGCTGACACAACCAGCTGACTTAAATCGTTAGCTAGCTAGGTAGCTAGCTGACTATCCAGCTGACTTAACTCCTTAGCTTACTAGCTAGCTTGCCTACTCAACCAGCTGACTCAACCTGTTTCCTAACTTGCTAACTTGCTGACTCAATCAACTGACTTAATACGTTAGTTAACTCGCTCGTCTGTCTCAACCTGCTAACTTAACCCTTTAGTTAACTAGCTATCTAGCTGTCTTAATCAGCTGATAAAATTAAAATACTGACTTAACTAGCTAACTTAACTGGAAGACTTAAATAGTTAGCTAGCCAACTTAACTTGGTGAATTAATTAGTTAGCTAACTATTTAACAAGCTGCAAAACTAGCTGACTTAATTATTTAACTAACTAGTCAGGAAGCAGACTCAAGTAGCTGACTTAAATCATTAGCTAACAAGTGAGCTAGCTGATTTAACTAGCTGACTTAGCTAGCTAGCTGGTTAGCTAGCTTACTTAGCTAACTGACTTAACTAGTTGGCTAACGAGATAGCTAGCTGACTTCACAAGTTGGGTAATGAGCTAGCTAATTGTTTTAACCAGTTAGTAAATGAATTAACAAGCTGACTTAATTAGTGGTTTAACCAATTAGTTAAGTGACTTAACTTATTGGCTGATGTGTCGGCCGACTAGTTAGCTGGTTTAATACGTAGGTTGACTGCTCGATCACTTTTTTGCTGGCATTAAATGTTGGCCGAATATTCGGCCGACTATTTAGCTGGGTTAACTAGTTGACTGACGAATTGACCCATTATTTAGCATGGTTAACTCGTTGGCTGATGAATTTGCTGATCTAACTAGTCATCTGAATAGTTGTCTGGCTAGTTAGCTGACCTAACGAGTCGGCCGACTAGTGAGCAGACCTAAACTTTCATCTGACAAGTTGGTCCACTAGTCGGCAGTTTGGTTAACTAAATTAACTAGTTGGATGGCTAGTAGGCCGACTTGTTAGCTGACTTAACTACTCAGCCAACGAGTGAGCCTACAGGTTAGCTGACTTAACTAGTTGACCAGCGAGAGAGCTGACTTTTCATCTGAATTAAATAGTTCACAGCTGAGTGATCCACTTGGTCAGTTGACTTAACTAGTCGGCCAGTAGGTGAGTCGACTGCTCAGCCGACTTAACTAGTCTGCCAGCGTGTGAGCCAACTGGTCAGACTTAACTAGTTGGCCAGTGAGTGAGCCCTTCAGTAAGCCGGCAAGTGCGACGACGTGTGAGCTGCCTTAACTATTCAGCTGGTGAAAGAGCTGACCTGTAAGTTGTCTTAACTAGTCGGCTGGCAAGTAGGACGACTAGTTCGCTGATCTGTTGGCCTGCAAGCAAGTCGACAAGTCAGTTGAACTGTTGGCTGGTGAGTGAGCCGACTAGTTTGCTGACAGGTTGGCATGTGAGTGAGCCAAATATTTAGCTGACTTGAAGGAAAGCGAGTGACCCCACTAGTTAGCTGACCAGTTAGCTGAGATGCTAGCCGACTAGTTACACAAGTAATTACCTTGTTTGCTAGCTGACTTAATTAACTAGCTGACTAGCTAGCTGGCTATGTAGATGACATAACTAGTTAGCAAACAAGTTATCTAGTTGTCTAGCAAGCTGACTTAATTAGCTGGCTAAATGACTAGTTAGCAGGCTAGCTGACTTAATTATCTAGCTGACTAGCTAGGTGACTAGCTAGCTATTTGACAAGCAAACTGACTAGTTAACTGACTTAACTAGCTAGCTGAATATTTAGCTGACTTGCTAGTTTACATAACTAGCTAGCTGGCTAGCTAGCTATCTTAAATAGCTGACTCTTTAGTTGGCTGGCTAGCTGGCTAGCCAGCTGACTTAACTAGGTAGCTACCTGGTTGGCTAGACGGCTAGCAAGCTGGTTTAAATAGCTAGCTACCTGGCAATCTAGCTGGCTAGCTGGCTAGGTAGTTAGCTAGCTAATTAAGTCAGCTGGCTAGTCGGCTGGCTAGTTAGTTAAGTAAGCGAGTTATTGAGCTGGCTAGCCAGCTGAATTAACTAGCTGACTTAACCAGCTAGCCAGCAGACTAGTCAGGTGAATTAACTATGTAGCTACCTAGCTAGCCAGTTGTCTTGCCACTTGAATTAACTAGCTCACTTATCCAGCTAGCAAGCTGACTCATGTAGCTGACATAACTAGCTAGCCAGCTGACTTAACAAGCTGACATCTCTAGCTAGCCAGGTGGCTAGCCAGCTGACTTAGCTAGCTAGCTACCTATGTATACTGCTGGCTTGCCAACTGAATTAACTACCTAGCTACCTAGCTAACCAGTTGGCTAGTGACTTTACTTAAATAGGTGACTTAACTAACTAGCCAGCTGATTTAAATAGTTAGACAGCTGACTTAACTAGCTAGCCAGCTGACTTAACAAGCTAGCTACCTTCCTAATCAGCTGGGAAGCCAGATGAATTAACTAGCTGACTTAACTAGCTGGGTAGTCAGCTGACTTAACTAGGTTAGTTCGTAGCTATCCAGCTAGTTAGCCAACTGACATAGTTGACTTAACCAGCTAGCAAGCTGGCACAACTAGCTGACTTAACTAGTTAACCAGGTGACTACCAGCTGACTTATAAAGCTCTCTACCTAGCTAGCTGGCTGGTCAGCAGACTTAACTAGCTAACTTAATTAGTTAGCCAGCTAGGCTAGCCAACTGACTTAATAAACTCACTACCTATGTAGCCAGCTGACTAGTCAGCTGACTTAACTAGCTGACTTAAATAGCTGACATACTTGCCAGACAGCTGAATTAACTAACTTGCTATATAGCTAGCCAGCTGGCTAGCTAGCTGACTTTAATAGGTGACTTACCTAGCTAGCCACCTGAATAGACAGCTGACTTAAGTAGCAAGCTACCTAGCTAGCCAGCTGGATATCCAGCCGACTTATCTAGGTGGCTTAACTAGCTAGCCATCTGTCTACCCAGCTGACTTAACTAGGTGACTTATGTAGCTTGCCAGCTGTCTAGCAGGCTGACTAACTGCCTAGCTACATAGTTAGACAGATGGATAGCCAGCTGAGTTAACTAGCTAACAACATAACCCGTTGGCTTGCCAGCTGACTTAACAACCTAGCTACATACTTAACCAGCTGGCTAGTGAGCTGCTTAAATAGGTTACTTAACTAGCTAGCTAACTGGCTACCCAGCTGACAAATAGCAAGCTACCCAGCTAGGCAACTGGCTAGCCTGCTAACTAAGCTCGCTGTGTTAACTAGCTAGAAATCTTACCTGACTGGCTGACTTAACCCCCTAGATACCTAGCTAGCCAGATGTCTTCACTAGCTGGCTGAACTAGCTTGCCACCTAGCTAGCTATCTAGCTAGCCAGCTGACTTAACTAGCTAGCTAGCTGACATAACTAGCTGACTTATACTGCTAGCTTCCTAGCTAGCCAACTGACTTAACTAGCTGAAATAACTAGCTAACCTGATGGATAGCCATCTGCCTTGACTAGCTTTTTTATTTTATTTTATTTTTTGAGTTGGAATCTCACTCTGTAACCCAGACTGGAGTGCAGTGGCCGCTTCTGGTCACAGCAGCCTCAACCTGCTGGGCTCTGGTGATCCTTCCACCTCAGCCTTCCAAGTAGCTGGAATTACAGGCATGTGCTGATTTTTGATTTATTGTAAAGATGAGGTCTCACTGCCCAGGTGGGTCTTGAACACGCAGGCTCAGGCAATCCACTCACCTCAGCCTCCCAAGGCAGGATTACAGGCTGATACACCAAGCCCAGCTATCTAGCTTTTAAACTAACTAACCAACTGGATAGCTAACTGACTTAACCAGTTGACTTAACTAGCTAGCCAGCTGGTTTCCAGCTGACTTAACTAGCTGAATTAACCAGCTAGATAGCTAGGCAGTCAGGTCAGCCTGGTAGACAGCTGGCTAGCAAGTTAAGTCACCTAGTTAAGTCAGTTACCTAAACACCTGACTAGCCAGATTGCTAGCTAGTTAAGTCAGATGTCTAGCCCACTGGCTAGCTGATTGAGTCCCCTAGTTAAGTCAGCTGCCTAGCCAGCTGTCTAGCAAGGTAGCTTGCTACTTAAATCAACTGACTAGACAGCTGGCTAGTTAGTTAAGTCACCTAGTTAAGTCAGCTGGCTAGTCATCAGGCTAGCTACATGGCAAGTTTGTTAATTCAACTGAATAGCAAGCAGGCCAGCTATTTAAGTCAGCTAGTTTAATCAGCTAACAAGCTAGCTGGCTAGCTAGATAGCGAGAGAGTTAAGTCATTTGACTAGCCAGCTGGCTAGCTAATTAAGTCAGCTCATTAAGCTCAGAAGGTTAGCCAGTTA
>NW_007247961.1:9620-14235 GCF_000164805.1 Carlito syrichta | reverse complement strand
CAATAATCAAGTTGTTTTGTTAAAGTTCACTTAAGTGATTTTGTTTGTATCATCTAGGGATTTCTATAAGTGTATCTACTGCATATAACTACTTTTTACTCTATTAGACATAACGAGCTTTGAGATATTGAGTTAAAATTTCATGACCGTGAGCCTATATTTTGACTTTCAGGATTATTATTTTATTTGCTTACCTGTTTCTGCATACAGGTCTCTTTACTGAATTTCAATAAGGTATTATTATTTAGAAACATGTGATTTAAATGGATTAAATTTATGATGTCAAAAAATCATATTTAAAAACTTAATTTCACGCTATATCTTTTACTTATTTAATTCAGGGTCTACTTATGTACATAGTTAATATATTGGTTCAATTTTAATAACTCCCTGCTTTCACAATTTAAAATTTTTTGTCATTTTATCTATGTTTTAATCTATGCTCTTTTATAGGTAGGATTTAGTATAGCTTCTCTTTCTTTTTTTCTGTAAAATCTGATGCAATTCTTCCCCTAAATTCTATATTGCTTTAGAATCACTTACTTTATAAACAAAAGGTTTTTCATCACTCAATAATGTCTCTTTTAGAACTATTTTAATATTTTTATGTTTGTTGTTTCCTACACATAATTTAAATTAATTATCTTTCCTTTTTATCTTTATTTGTTTATCAGTTTCCAAGAATACATTTTAAAATGCAACTTTCAAATATTCATTGACTTTAAGTTTTTTAAAATTGACATATTGCAACTGTATGCTGTAAGATGTGATCCATAGAAGGAAGATCTACACATCTCATATAGTGTCATTATACACTTATAATTTAATCCCATAAGATTTTTATTACAATTGAAGGATAATGATAATTCATAGGACATACAATGGACACACACAGATAAGTGTCATACTAACACCCACGCACAAACCACGCATATCATTCCCATTCAAATAAAACTTACCCCATGTAACATTTAAACATTATCATTTGTAAGCATTAAATCAATCATACATACAATCCTAACCCAATTGTGCCAACACACCTAGCTCAGCACCAAGCTCATTCATCACACAACATTTAATTACAGTTTGTGCAAATTACACAAGTCAGACATATGAATGAGAATCTTGTTATTCTCAAACAGCAAAATATGGGGCAATGAGCTTGGTTAACATTTGAAATAGGAACAGTGGCATCATAAATTCGTGAATATCCAATTTCTTCCAAAATACAAATTTCACTTGAGACTGTGAATATTTGGGGGAAGGGAGGCACAGAGGTTGATAGTATGAAAAATTGAAAGCAAAAAAAAAAAAATACCTAAAAATCTGAACCAGGATTGTTGGGTATGAATAACCTTAGGGCAGGACCCATGTAGAAGCACTGAGTACTGAAACACACTATTCCCTGCCCAAACCAGAGATAGCAGTTCAAGACAAAGTAAGTACTCCACTGTGTGGAGGGGAGTAGGAGTACCCAGAAGAAAGAAAAGTCATGAGAGGGGAGGGGAAGGGAAGCAACTGTTCGAACTGTAAACTCTGTTCAAGCATGAAGCTCTGCAGGTTCCAGAGGGATTTTGTTTTTTCAGTAAGTATAATGTGTATAGAATTGTGTTTTGGAAATAAAGGACTAGAGGTGAGTGCATCCAGGCTCCAGGCGAACACATTTTCAGAAGAAAAGTTTGACAAATAGTGGAAGTCAATAGTTGTGTTATACCATATGTTCTGACAGTGTCACAGAATATAGCTTTAGTGAATTGTATGCAGTCCAATTCATATGCTTGACTCTTCATCCAATGCCCAGGATCCAATAATAATACAAACCTTTCAATATACGTACATGCTAGGGTTTTTAGTAGGATATAGACATTATTCTTTTAAATACACGGGCCATACCTGCTCTTTGAGCTTATCTCATGATTTTCATAATATTTGCTGACTGAACAAATGAATGCATGAATCACATACTCACTCCATGTCTATGACCTTTGTTTCATTTTCTAGGAACCGCAAACATAGGCCTAGGAGCTCCAAAACCAGGACTTGCCTATGAAGCAAAACAACAATCATCTGAATCAGAATATTTAAGCTATGACTCCTCTCTATATATTCTTGCCAGTGCTGTAAGGAAAAAAGACAGATCATCAAAGTCTAGCTAGATCAGTGCAGTGGGAATCAAACCATACTTATAAAAATTCAGTTCAGCATCTCCTCTTAAACACTGAACTCAGCCAGTCTCGGTGCTCATTCTGTAATCCTGCACCTTTGGGAGGCTGAAGTGAGTGGATTGCCTGAGCCCGTGGGCTCGAGACCCGCCTGGGCAGCGAGACCTCATCTCTACAATAAATCAAAAAATCAGCCGGATGTGGTAGCGCATACCTGTAATTCCGGCTACTCGGAAGGCTGAGGTGGAAGGATCGCCAGAACCCGGCAGGTCGAGGCTGAGGTGGCTGGGAGCGGCTACTGCACTCCAGTCTGGGCGGATGGAGTGAGACTCCAACTCAAAACAAACAAACAAACAAACAAACAAAAAGCCAATGAACTCAGTTATAACCCTCCCCTTTTGTCCTCTTAAATGGCAGTCTACCTCTCTATTCTTGTGCCATCAACAGGAATTCATAAATACTTTTGATTTTTGTGGGGAAGGGAGAAAATTCTGAAGATAAATGTTGGAAAAAATAATGTCATATATAGCGGAGGTAGTGGAACTCATAGCCACAGCGTCCACGATGACTGTATTATCAATGAAGCTTAAAATTGAAGAATTCTAAAAGTGAAGATTTAATATAGAATAGTAGTACTCCAGGAATGTTTGACCGTAGAAAATGATGAACAGCTATGAATGGTTAAGGATACCTAGTGATCATGACTTGCTTATAGTCACTTAGCTTACAATCAGAAACTATAAAACATATATATGATGATTTAGAATTTGTAAACAAAACAAACAACATATTTGAACTGTAAAGAAGATAATTTAATTGAACAAATTGTAGGAATGGTAAATAAGTCTGTTTCAAACTGCTAAAGTTGTAGATTCATAACCAAAGTATTGTCAAAAATATTTTTAAAAATAACCAAAGTAGTTTTAGGTATATAAAAAATTTTTTCCCCAGCAAATTCAGAAATGTGTGTAGGTTCAATAGTGAATTAGACATAAATTTTAAAAAAGCTTTATGCTAGTGCTAAATAAAAAATTACCTACAATATAAAAAGAGAGAAATAATGGAAAATAGAAATGAGAATGAAATGTGAACATATGCTATATATCAAATTGATGTTTCTGAAAAATAATACTACAAAAAATACAACACAGATAATGAAAGATAAAATGGCTGAATCTTCCAGACGTCAAAAAAAAAACATTTGTAGATTTAGAACACATTATAAGCTTATTAAAAGACAGACAAAAATAAATTCACATTTAAGTACATTATACCCCAAACTCAGTATACCAATAAAAAAGACTTTACAACAACCATAGAGAGACATAGAATACCTTCTGAAGAAGGATTTATCACACAGTAAGCATTTCAGCAGCAGTCATGGTAACCTAAAAATAACAATTTAAAATAGTGTCCTGAAGATGAAGAATAATCATAGAAGAATAAGTGCGAAATAAAGACATTTTAAGATAGAAATATAGAAAAATATATTCAGTAAAAATAAACAACATAAAGAAAACATGACAACCAGGAACAAATGGCAAGATAAGAAGATGGTAAGTCTGTGACTGAATAGAAATAGACCTTGCTAATTTGAATACCAAAAATAATAATAATTGATTAAGGACTGTCAAAACAGGTGCAATAAAAGAATTAGGTGAAAATAACTTGTAAGACAGGGATTAGAAATTAAAGTATTCTTAGCTTCTTCTAGTACTCAAATAATGGATGAATCCATTGACCCAAACAAGCAACTATGCATTCAGGAAACTTGGCAAATTAGGTATTTATATGTCTTTGAAAAAGTCTCAGTTGAATAGGGAGTATATGGAGAACCTTAAATTAAAGGTAGCATATCTACTTATTTCCATGAAAATTGTAATACACATAGTAGGTGGGATCAACACAAATTTGCTTATTTATCGTTCTAGAAGTCAAAATTATTTCTTATAGAGTTAAAGTTAAGAGTTATGTAGGGTTGATGTTTCTCTGGAGACTCCAGTGGAGAATATTCCTTGCCTTTTCCAGCTTTTAGGGTTTCTTAGTTTGCCACCCGATGTCTTTTCTCTCCAACTTCATGCTTGTAATGTGAATTTCTTCCTCCCCAACTTCATGCTTCTAATGTCAATTTCTTCCTCCCCTTTTTGTTTTGATCTACTTTCTTCTGTTATAAGTGTCTTTGAGATTACATTTAGACACACCCACATATTGAGGATAATCTCCCCATTACAGGATCCTTCACTTAATTGCATCTATAGAGCCCCCTTGGTCTTATAAGTAGCAGTCACAATTTCTAGAGATTAAGATATGGACATCTTAGGGTATGAGACTTTATTCAATTTTCCACAATGATCATAAATATAAATATATTAAACACTATAACAAATATATAGACAGATAATCAGATATTAAAATATCTCATATTGGCTGCACTCTATGTCACAGCATAGTTC
>NW_007247961.1:0-8963 GCF_000164805.1 Carlito syrichta | reverse complement strand
TCCTCAGACTCTGACATCTGATAACCAACTACCTTTTGAAACACACATGAATTTTTACCACATCACACCCAACTATTCTAAACATTATATATGCTCTCAGTCTCATGTCTATAAGCCCTCATAATTACATTTTCCTTTCCCTGCTCCCATTTCATCACATACACAGACATGCCCATTATCTCATCCTCACACATTAAACCTTTACATTCTAACTTCACAGCATATGCATTTCTCACATTTGCTTGTTCTTAACCTCATGTTTTCAATATCACAATCTCTAACTCACACGAGTAATCTCCTCTTGTAGAACTCTATTTCACATTAACAACACATGAAGCTATTGCAATCATATAACCGCTTCTCAGACACCTCTTTGTTCCCAACTCCATAGTCAGTTGACATAACAGATTACATAATCTCTTCTATCCATCTGTTACAAGTTTAGTCTATAACACTTTCATCATCTCTACAATCTAAAAAATTACTCAGATGCATGCAGTCTTTCATATAAACCACAAATCTATTGTATAAATGCATACTCATCATTACACATGCCATACAGATGATATGATGCACGGAAGATGAAATACCTAAACATGTACAAAACTATACTGCAAACACCCAGACACATCGCATTCATACAACTTCACTTATAATGGCAATCTTACCCCATACACTCAATACGTAAAATTGTCAAAAAATGACATGCACAGACATATACAGACACCACAATAGTCACACACTATGTGAAAAAATGCACACACACCATAAACTTTGACACACCATAAATGTGACACAATATGTGAAAAAATGTACACACACCATAAACTTTGACATATTTGCACCAAAATGGCACATCAAACATGCTTTAGCAACCTAAGAGAGAAACTAAATATATTTTGTGGAGTAGTAGTTTGGTTATAGTCTTTAATTGAGGTTTTTCAACAGAGAAAACAAATTGTGTGTGGATGATTTATTTTGTCAGAAACTTGAGTTTGCCAATGTGTTTACTGAAGTTTGTGAAAGAAAAGCATAGTCCTTTCCATTGGAAATGTGATTAAAAGGAATATGAAAAAAAATCAAAACTGGAGATCTTCATGACATCTCTAAATCCACCAAATAGGTAGAATTTATTCAAGAACAACACAAATTATGACAGGACAAAACCAGTCCAAATTTATTTATAAACGGGCAATTCTGATATAGGTTATGAGTGTGGTGACCGGAGAATAAAAACATAGTCGCAGCCCTGTAGGGGCAGGGAACACTGACAAAGGCATCACAACAAACCAGCCCAATTGACAACTGTGCTAAGAGTCAGTAAGCACCCATGAGAACAGATGTGATCCATGTTGGCAGATACAGTCTAAAGCCAGTCCCGGAGATCTCACTGAAGTCTCCTACTCATGCTCAGATTCTGTGAGTTCTCCTAAGACCAGAGCTCTGGGACACCAGATCTCTGGGAACCAAGGCCATAAGGGCAGGTGTCTGAAGACAATGCTTAACTCAGGATATGTAATTTAGTGGATTCTTTCCTGAAAATTCTCATTTCAGATAAATAGAAATAGTAATAACAAAGATTATGGACACCCTACCATGTAAGCCGGGTCTCTGATACACTGCATGAAACAATACACGCCACCATAGGTAATCCAACCCCAACAAAACATATCATTTCAACAACTATTTCTGTATACCAAGATTTTAGAACTCTAAACAGGTAATAAATAATAATGTTCATGAGAAAAATGCCGTATGTATTGAACATTGTATTTCTTGATTGTCTCTTGAATGCCAAAAAAAAATTATAGATCTGCTCTTCCTTCTTTTCCTCAGGAATAATAGGAAAGATCCCCATAATTGTGAGCAGTTGTTGACCCAAGACAACAAAGAGGCATCTGAAGACTCCAACTCTGACTACGTGACCTGTGTCTCCTCTTTTAGCAAGCACATCCATAGAGGTATGGGGATAAAGGAGACGTGGGACAAGAATGCAAGTCAAAAGGTGGGGCAGGATGGTGCCCTAGAATGGGAATTAAGCTCATTTGCTTCACCACTGACATCAATGACCCCTTCTCTCAACTGCCAAGGGTCTCCATTGCATTGAATGAGCAGTAATTGACTAAGTACACCTTACTATTTTATTTGGACGAGGCACCTACATGATATAAACAGAAAAGATAAACATTCAAGAGAAATATGGAAGCACATTTCCAGAAAAGAAGTGTTGGGCAACTGTGTGAAGTCTTCATTTGCTATCTCCAGCACCATGCCAGATTAAGGAACCTTAAAAATGCTTTATCAGTCTAGTTAGCTAGCTAGCTAGCTAACAATCCACTTATCCTATGCTCATATTTATAGCTGTATCTATCTTTCTATATATTTATCCATAAAGAATTAATGTAAACAAATAGGTAGATAGACATACATAATTCTTCATATGATATTTTTGATATTCTTTTTTTGGGACAAATTCTCATAAGGAGAATTGAGCTAATGATAATAATAATAACATTTAATTTTTAGTGACTGTGCATTGTATTTTAGTCATGGTCCACAGTTTCCAATATTCTGTAAACATCTTCAAAAATATTGCGTACAAGATACCCAATCTTGCTGACATCCTATCCTCACACAATTTTCATAACTTCCTTTTAACTTATATTTTAGAGATTGAATGGGAAAGTCACCTTAACTTCTGGGAATGCAAGTTCCATATTATAAACACTCAGCATATCTTTTTTGTTTGTTTGTTTGGTGTTTTAAATAAACAGAGCACTCACCTGATATATCTCTGTTTTCTGATATATCATTCCCCAGAAATTTATCATGTTGAAGAGGAAGCTCCTAAAACACGTGTGATAATTCTAGATCAGATTCAGCCGACAGAAAAGAGTTTGTCAACCTCAGAATATTTATCCTCTATCTCTACTCCAAGAAAGATCCTAAATGATGAGGACAGTTAGGCAGACCAATGGTGAGCTCTGTTGCTCCTCCAAATTCTTCCTTAAGTTACTTTCCCCCTAAGACAGGAGAGGGCTTCAGGCAGAACTAGGACTGAAGCCTCTGAGGAGGGAAACAATAGAAATGAGCCTTCAAGAATAGGACAAATCTCCTCAGCATTAATGTACAACATGTGAACACTGGGGCAGCTGTGCGGAGGCAGTGAGGAGTGCTGACGAGTGTATGGAAATTTGATCAGAACTCTTCTCCTTAGATTGGCGTAAACTCATAATTTATCCTCGTTTATAGCAAACATGACCTTATTTCTCGTTCCTTTTACTTAATCTCAGATACATATGCCTCCACTCTTCACCTTTCCCCTTCTCCAGTAAAATTACATAGGTACACTCTTCCACCCTCATTCCTGCATACAATCAATCTCTGATTCATTGTTTACAAACTAAACTCATAAATACCTAACAACCTTTCACCCAGACAATGTTTATCCTCCCTTATGCTAGAGCAAACAAGAAAATGTACATGTCCTTAAGAGAATACACTTTCATATGTGGTTTTTCTCACCACATGTTACTTCACCCACAATGACTTTAGGCTTTTATAAAGTTGCACATCTGAAGAGCTCATATGCATTTCCTCTAATGCATACTTACTATATCACAGTAGAACAAAGTGAAACACAGAACATGTACATACCTGTACTATTTCATGTACATTGTCACACTACATAACACATACACACACTCATCACGTACCCTTTCACCAGGACCAGAAATACACAGTAGATATGTCCCAGGAAATGCATACAACTTCTTGAAATACACTGCCTACTCATTAAACAGACATCCCAGTACACACCTCAAACAACACATAGCATGTACAGAATTCAGAAGTATCATACATATGTACACTTTCATTGCCCATGTGCCCGTACAAGGTTATTCTTATGAGTTTCTTAGTCTGTAGAATTGACATACACACTATTAAAGTTTACATCTGAAATTTTCTTTCCTAGGATTCCATCAAGGTGTCCCTTGGCTTGGATGTTCTGTGATCCCTCAACCACAGGATTTGGAGGAAGGCAAGATATTGTCCTGCAGTTCAGATAATTGTTCTTTTTGTACATACACTGAAGAATCATTGAAATCCTCAGTAGACATTAAAGAAGAAAGAGTCATAAAAATTTACTATACGGAGGTTCATCTAAAAAGAGGAGTCACTGAGACAGAAAAAGAACTGGAGTCCCTACAAAAGAAAATAAAAATAAAACCTATGTCCTATCGGGAGAAGATCCATGTAAAATCCCCTATCTCTAACACAACAGCATGAGGCCTCCTCACTGACCCTGAGTCCATTTTGGACAATAACACCCAAGAGGAACTGGAGGTGGTTGAGGACAAAGCAGAACCACTATTTCTGGAGGAATGTCTCAGGGCCAAGATTCCTGAAAGGCATGAGAGCGTGAAGAGTGGCTTAAAGTGCATGGCCTGCTGTCGGGTTTTCCCTAATATGGAGGAGTTAAAGAGTCATGTGGAACATGGGATCAGTGAGGGATTCAGCTGCCGTATTTTCCATCTTGCCTTCGACAGGCTGAAGAGGAAGAAAAAAAAACAGAAGAGAAAGAGGACTGAGGAAGAAGGGAAAGACCAGGTCAATGACATCTGGAAGCTTTACCAAAAAACATGCAGTCATAAGAACATTCTCATGCAAATAGAAAATATTCGACTACTAAAATAAGCTTTGTCCATTCTTCCCAGATAAACCAAGGTTCATGAGAGCCATGGTTCCTTCAGCTGTATTCCCTGACTGAAACCACTTCTAAGAGGAACAGGACAAGGCAGAAAAAGAGCTCTGTTCCTGACAGAGTTGATGTGCTATGCAGGCCAATCATAGTCCTGTTCTGTCCTGGGGGTAACTAAAATCTCAGTCTCCATGTTGTGACTTTTATTTATTGAAGAATACAGCTAAGGATATTTAACCACCTAAAAACCCATGAGAAGTAGAATCTTTCTTTCTTTTTTGTTTTTCTGTGAAATATTTTCCAAGCTGGGTCATTAGAATGGGGAGAAAAGGCTGTTTCCTCAAAAATAACAAGTATAACCTAGAAAGGAGGAATAGAGGGTAGATTATGTCCTAAATACATTTTTGGGGAAATATTAATATGACTTGCCTTTTGGAGGATTCCCATATTCTCTATGAAACTTGCCAGTTTTCACATTTTATTCTACTTTTTTGTTTCAGCTTCAAATGGTTTGTTCTATGTGACAGTAGATAGAATTAAAAATTGACAAAAATACAAAGACTTTGTGAAGCCAGGCTCATAACACAATAAATAAGACTGCCTCTTTTTCACTTAGGAGAATCTACCTAATTTTGGATATTCTGATGTTGACTGAGCACTTGTCATTACAATAAGGAAAGCTACCTCACTTAATATTCAATATTCAGAATCCTTTCTGTGTTTTAGTTTATTTTAGAATATAACTTCTGTGTCATTTTATGTGGGTGATAACTTCAATGTCAGTTGAGTTTTCAAAGCTTTTGCTATGCCTCTGCTGTTTTTGATTCTAAAATATATTTATTTTGTTAAGCAGTGAGGTACTACATTCAACCTTTTTTTATTTTCTTTGCTTGCCATACAGCTTATACCCTGATCCATACAAAGCTTTCTATTTATGGAGTGAATAGTTGGCTGTCTTATCAGACATCAATAATCTCCAACCAGCATGTCTCTGTCCCTTTATACCTAGATGAAGAGTTTCCATAATTACTACTGGGAAATGGAGTTACTGAAATCTTTCTCATATACCAGGAAAACCAGGAGAAGGGTGTGAAGTACAGAGCAAATACCTTTTTTTATCCCTATTTCCCTCGAATTATCCAAGAGTAATTAAGGTTACTTTTAATTTGAATCATAATTGCTGCAGGAAATTAGCAATAAAAGCCCAGCCAATAAGAGTTGCCACGCCTTTCTGGATCCTTCTTGCACATGTCACTCAAGTCAAGGACTTGGATTCTCCAAAAATTCTTCATTCATTTTTTCAACTTTTAATGTACCTCATTTTAAACTCAAGTATATGAAAGTATTGAGTTTTGAAAGTCTCTTTATTAAAATGCTATGTATATGAACTTCAACTTGCACCAACTGATATGCTTCTTTAGGAACTGGAGATAGTTTCCTATGTGTTCTGCAAAATTATATATATCACCAAGGTTCACAGTAGATTTTGTTAAATGTACAAGCAAATAAAACTTTTTACATGTTACCAATTTCATTGTTGGCATCTCCTATTTATTCTTGTGTTCTATGTAATTACTCATAACTTATATATCAATTTCTTTAAACTACATTTTCTCATTTGCCTAAAAAAGTGCATATATGTTCCTTTCTGAGATTTAGAATTCTCCCTATGCTTGACCTCTTCAGTTTTGGTACAACTAATTTAAAGTAGGGTATAACATACTTTTTAAAAAGAAGTTTGCTACTTTCTACACTGGCAACTACAGATTTACTGAAGTATGAACAACCATTTTTTTCAGGTAATAAGAAAAAGTCCCACTATAATTTTTTTCATGTTGAAAATTGATGCCACATATATAAAGCACTTTCCATTATTAGAACAACGTATCTCTAAGTCTCAGATTAGTACTATGCTTGTATTATATAGATCTTCCTTGATCTTGGCATAGAAATTTTTAAAATACTTGTTACATTACAGGTAGAAGGAATTAGAAAGTATTCACTTTTTAAATTTTTTTGCATTTTTAAAATTGAACATTTAAAGAACTCATCAATAGAGCATGTAGTTATCATAAATGGAACTGTATATCTTTATGTATACTCTGCATACTTAACTTCTAAAGTTGCTGCTGTCTTAAAATCAGCAAGCAATCATTTAAAATACTAGCATTTTCTTGTTCCCAAGAAAGACTACTGATATTTATTGAGTGGAGTACCACTACTAGAAAGTGGACTTGAGGATACAGGATATAAGTCACACAACAATAATTCCATCATGGCGCGGCCAAGATTTTGCTCATTCTATGTAGTTTAAAAGCAGAAAAAAGTAATAAAGTTGTCTATTCTGAATTGATAGATGCTAGCTTGATAGGTAGACAGATAAACAATAATCTCAATGACTCTAAAAACTTTAAGAGAATTATGCAGTTATTTTGAGAAGCGGGCATTCCCATCTGTAGGTAAATAAGCTTGTTATTTAGAGGCAACATTTTGTGTGTGTGTGATCTGTAATGTACAGTGATTCCAAAAAGTTGGAAATCATAGATCAAAATATTTTCAAACCCCATTTTTAATGTTTCTAGGCATGTCGAACACTCTATTATTTTATTACAAGCATTAATGTTGCAAACATTTTCAACATAATGAAATAAAACTACTATGCAAAATGAGAAAACATAAAATTCCCCTTCAATGGAATAAAGAATGCAGTCAAACTGAAAAAAGTAGTATAATAAATACAATATCGAAAAGTTTATAAAAACATTGGTAATAATGTATTTTCTGCCTTTTTATTAGATTCAACTTAGAACCTTTTAGGAATAATTCAAAAGAATTGGTGTTTGTGGCGTTTAGAAAAACTAAATTCTGAACGTTTGAAAATATATTTTGAAATGTCACAACTGTATTTTTAAAAAATAGATGTACCCTTCCTTAATATATTGAGATAGTGCATGATCGCATATGTGCCCTCAGGTACATTGATAATGTACTTTCACAATCAAGCAAAACTAGTCCTTGTGGGATATATGGATGTGTTCTCAAATCAATTAAAAGGGTGAACATATAGTAAGATTTATATTTTATTGCCAGATCAAAATGACTCAATACCAGTTTTTGAAAAGCAGTTCACTTTTCTTTACATTGCTGGGTATCTCCAACATTAGAGTAAAAACCTGTATCTATTTTTTGTTGTTAAATAATATGAAGTGATCAGGAACACAGACTTCATTCTTATAACAATATAACACAGGAGATAGTGCCTTTCACCAACAACCATTAGAGTAAGGACCCCTGGACACAAATCATTGACCACTTAATTTATATCAGAAAGGACTTTTTCTCTATCCAGGCTGCCAGTACTTGCTAAGCCCTTTCTGAAAATTCTAAAGCATAAAAACACTATGTGTGCGATAATTTTCTATCAGTTCTACAATGATTATGATGATTAAAGTAGGCCTACTTATTGAATGACCCACTATTTCTGCTTATTATTGAGAAAACACCTTATATTCTCTTCATTTCAAAGTAGCAAACAATAAAGAATATTTAAATGAAATTGTAAGTTCTGATCATTGCAACATTGATGGAAATAAAAAATTTTTAGATTACAAACATCTCAATTGTTCTGTGGTGAAAGTTACCATGTTAACTTTTGCAAGTAAAAGAATATTACCTTAGCAATTAAGGATTGAAGTCTTATCTTGGAACATAGATAGAAAAAGTCAAACAATAAGCCCTTAGCTGTTTGTTTCCACTTTCTGCTCTTTCAGCCTTGTCATTCTTACACTAGATAAAGGCAGTAAGTACTCTGTACCTTCTTGATGATAGCTGTAGTAATTGCTATGATGTTTCTCAAACTGAGTGCAATGCAAGTAAAATTGGAAACTATTAAATAGTGTAGTCTCCATCTTACCCTCTTCCTCACCCAGAAGTTGCAGCCATTCTTTCTAGAGAAGAAGAGAGACTGAATACCTACTGAGGAAGAAAGAAAATGTAATTCACAGCCATGCACAGTTGCACATGTTGGGGCTGAAGGATTGTTGAGCACAGGATGTAAAGGCTGCAGGGCAAAAACATCGTGACTTGAACTTGCTGCTGCACTCCAACTTGGGCAACATAAGGAGAACTTGTATTTTAAAAATATTTAAATGCCATTTAAAGGCTATTTCTGACATATTAGAAGGATCAGAAAGATTCTGCCTTCCAGTGGGTGGGATGTAGGAATAGTGAGAGGAAAATCAGAAAGAGTACAAAGTTCAGG
>NW_007247960.1:3929-4922 GCF_000164805.1 Carlito syrichta | reverse complement strand
GTAGAGAGGGAGTTAAGTCAGCTGGCTAGTCAACTGGCTAGCTGGTTAAGTAAGCTAGTTTAGTCAGTTGTCTAGCCAGTTAGCTAGCTAGGTAAACAATCTAGTTAGTCAGCTCACTAGCCAGCTGGTTAGTGGTAGCTAGGTAGCCAAATCAGCTGGCAAACAAGTGGGCTACATAGGTAGGTAGCTAGTTAAGTCAGCTGGCTATCCAGCTGTCTAGCTAGGTATCTATGCAGTTATGTCAGCCTGGAAGCCAGCTGTCAGGCTAGTTATGTCACCTAGTTAAGTCAGCTGGCTTGACAGTTGGCTAGCTAACCAGATAATTAAGTCAGCTGTCTAGTCCACTGGCTAGCTAGTTAAGTCACCTAGTTAAGTCAGCTGGCTAGCTATTTAGTAAGCTAGTTAATTAAGCTGACTAGCAATCAGGCTGGCTATATAAGTCAGTTAGTTAAGTCAGGTGGCTAGCCAGATGACTGGCTAGGTAGTGAGATAGTTTACTCAGTTTGCTAACCAGCTGGCTGGCTAAATTAGTCAGTTAATTCAGCTGGCTAGCCAGCTATCTAGTTAGTTAGAAAGCTAGTTAAGTCAGCTGGGTAGACAACTGGCTCACTAGTTAAGTCATCTAGTCGAGTCAACTGACTAGCGAGCTGGTTAGCTGGTTAAGACAACTAGTTAAGTCAGCTGGTTAGCAAGCTGACTAGCTAGGTAGCAAGCTAGTTAAGTCAGCTAGCTAGCAAGTGGGATAGTTAGTTAAGTCAGCTAGTTAATTCAATTGGCCTCCCAGCTGGCTAGCTAGGTAGCTAGCTAGTTAAGTCAGAATGCTAGAGTCTTGGCTAGCTGGTAAAGAGAGTTAGTTAATTCAGCTGGCCATCCAGTTGCCTAGATAAATAAGTAAGCTGGCCAGCCAGCTGACAAGCTGCTTAACTCAGCTAGATAAGTCAGCTGGCCAGGCAGCTGGCTAGCTAGGTACCTAGTTAGTTAAGTCAGCTAGTT
>NW_007247960.1:0-2715 GCF_000164805.1 Carlito syrichta | reverse complement strand
AAAAGCTTGTTACTTCAGCTGGGTAGACAACTGGCTCGCTAGTTATTTCAGCTAGTTAAGTCAGCTGGATAGTTAGGTAGCTAGCTATTTAATTCAGCTATATATGTCAGCTAGCTAACTAGTTAAGTCAGCTAGTTAAGTCAGCTAGCTAAATGATAGCTAACTAGGGAGCTAGCTACTTAAAGCAGCTAGTTAAGTCATCTGACTAGGCAGGTAGCTAGCTAGTTAAGTCACCTGGTTAGTTAAGTTGCCTAGCTAGTTAATACACCTAGTTAAGTCAGTTCGCTGGCCAGCAGGTTAGCTATGTAGTTAGGTAGTTAAGTCTGCTGGCAAGCCAGTTTTCTGCATATTTAGGTAGCTAGTTAAGTCAGCTGGCTAGCAATCAGGGTTCTAGTTATGTCAGATAGTTAAGTCTACTGGTTATCCAGCTGTCTTTCTATGTAGCTAGGTAGCTAAATCTGCTGGCTAGCCAGGTGGCTACTTCATTACGTCAGCTAGTTCTGTCAGCTCTCTAGCCTGATGGCTAGTTACGTAGCTAGGTAATAAGTCAGCTGGCTAACCAGCTGGCTAGGTAGTTAAGTAAGCTTGTTAAGTCAGTCCGCTAAACAGCTTACCAGCTAGGTAGCTAGCTAGTTATATTAACTGCATAGCCACCTAACTTGATAGTCAAGCCACCTAGATAAGTCAGCTGACTAGCCCACTGGCTAGCTAGGTAGCTTGCTATTTAAGTGAGCTGGCTAGACACTTTACTAGCTGCATAAGTCACCTCGTTAATTCAGCTGGACAGCCAGCTGGCTAGCTATGTAGCAAGCTACTTAATTCAACAGGCTAGAAAGTAGGTCCGCTAGTTAAGAGAGCTAGTTAACTCAGCTGGTTAGCCAACAGGCTAGATAGGTAGTAACCTAGTTAAGTCAGTTGGCTTTCCAGAGGTCTAACTTATTAAGTTAACTAGTTAAGAAAACTGGCTCTTCAGATGGCTAGAGTGCTAGAGAGCTAGTAAAGTGAGCTGGCTAACCAGCTGGATAACTAGTTAACCCGGCTAGTTTAGTCAACTGACAAGCCAGGCTGCTACCTGGTTAAGTCAACTAGTTAAGTCAGCTGGGTAGCCACCTGACTACTTTGGTAGTTAACTAATTAAGTCATCCGGATAGCTGGCTGGCTACCTAGTTAAGTCAGCGAGTTAATTGAGCTGGCTAGACACCTGGCTAGCTAGGTGGCTAGCTAGTTAAGCCAGCTGGCTAGCCGTATGGCTATCTAGTTAAGTCTGCTAGTTAAGTCAGCTAGTTAGCCGGTTGGCTAGCTAGGTGGCTGGCAAGTTAATCCAGTTGTTTAGCAGGCTTGTCACGTAGGTGGCCAGCTAGTAAAGCCTGCTGGCTAGCCGACTGTCCATCAGGGTAGCTGGCTAGTTAATCTGGCTGGCTATCCAACTGTCCTGCCAGCAGACTGCCTAATTAAGCCGACTGGCTGGTCAGCTATCCAGCCCACTAGCTGGCTAGTTGGCTCCCTAGCCAACTAGTCAACCAAGTAGCTAGCTAGGTAATCCAGGTGGTTAGCAGTGTAGCCAAACATTTGGCTAGCTAGTTAAGTCAGCTGGCTAGCCAGCATTCCAGCCAACTTGCTAGTCAGCTCCTTAAGTCAGAGAGCTATCCAGCTAGCTAGTTAAGTCAGCTAGCCAGTCAGCTAACTATTCAGGTAGCTAGTTAATTCAGCAAGCTATTCAGCTTGCTAGTCAGCTAGCTAGCTTGACAACTAGATCGTTAAGACAGCTATCCTGTTAACTAGCCTGTTAGCTAGCTAGTTAAGTCAGCCAGCTAGACAGCAAGATAGCTTGTTTGGTGTTCAGTTATGTCAGCTAGATAGCCATCTAGCTAGACAGCTAGCTAATGAAGTCAGCTATCAAATTAGCTTGTTATTTCACTTACTAGTTGGCTATCAACACAGCTAGCTGGTCATATAACTAGTGGGCTTGCTCGCTTTCCATCAGGTCAGCTAACTTTTGACTCCCTTTCCTACCAATTGGTCAGCAAACTATTTGACTCACTCGCCAGTCAACAGGTAAACTAACTTGTCTACTCTCTCACAGGCCAACAGGTTAGCTAGCTAGCCGACTTGCTCTCCATCCGACTAGTTAATTCAGTTCACCAGTTGGCTCACATGCAAGGTGACTAGTTAAGGCAGCTCTATTGCTGCCTCAATTGCAGGTAGACTAGTTAAGTCAACTCACATGTCTGCTCATTAACCGGTCAGCAAGTTAAGTCCTCTGAAGATTCGGCTCACTCGCCAGTCGACTAAAGTCAGCTGATCAGTCAGTTCACTCACCAGCTGAATAGTTAACTCAGCTGACCAATCGGATCACTCGCCAGTTGACTAGTTAAGTCAGCTGACATGTCAGATCACTCACCGGACAATTAGTTAAATCAGCTCACCTGCAGGTTCACTTGCTGGCCAATTAGTTAAGTCAGGTATCTGGTCAGCCGCTTAGGTGGCCAACTAGTTAAGTCAGCTAAACAATCGTCCGAATAGTCAGCCAACTTGTCAGCCAACAAGTTAGCTCAGCTAATTAGTCGCTGACAAAGTTAGGCCATCTAACAAATCGACCTAGTAATTGGCTGAAAAGTTAGGTCAGCAAACCAGCCATGCAACTAGTTAATAGAACTGACTAGTGGACCAACTCGTCAGTCAGCTATCTAGCCCATCTAACTAGTGTGCTGACTA
>NW_007247959.1:6115-7003 GCF_000164805.1 Carlito syrichta | reverse complement strand
CCAGCTCGACAACTAGTTAAAAAGCTAGTTAATATCAGATGGCTAGACAGCAGTCTGGCTAATTTTTTCAGCTAGTAAAGTCAACTGACTAGCTAGGTAGCCAGCCATTTAAGTCTGCTAGTTAAGTCGTCTTCCTTGCTAGATAGCTAGCTAGGAAGCTAGCTAATTATTTCAGCTAGTAAACTCAGCTGGTTTGCTAGGTAGCTAGTTAGTTAAGTCAGCTAGTTACATCAGTTGACTAGCTAATTAAGTCAACTAGTTAAGTCAGCTGGCTAACCACCTGCCTAGCTTGGGTAGCTAGCTAGTTAAGTCAGTTGGCTCGCCAGCTGGGTAGCTAGTTAAGTCACCTAGTTAACTCAGCTCACAGCCAGCTGGTTAGCTAGGAATCTAGGTAGTTTAGTCAGCTGGAAAGCCAGAGTGATATGCAGGTATCTAGCTAGTTATGTCAGCTGGTAGCCACCTGTCTAGCTAGTGATGTCAGCCAGTTAAGGCAGCAGGCTAGCCAAGTGGCTAACTATTTTAGTCAGCTAGTTGAGTGAGCTGACTAGCCAGTTGGCGAGCAGGTTAAGTCAGCTGATTAGTTCAAGTGGCTAGTCAACTGGTTAGCTAGGTAGAGAGCTAGATAAGTGAGTGAGTTAAGATAGCTGGTTAGCCAGCTGGTTAGCTAGGTGAATAGTTAATTCAGCCAACTGGCTAGCTGGATGGCTATCTGGTTAAGTCTGCTAGCTAAGGCAGCTGGTGAGCCAGCTGGCTAGCTAGGTGGCTGGCAAGTTAAGATGGTTAGTTTGCAGGCTGGTCTTGTAGGTGGCTACCTAGTCAGGTATGTGTCTAGCTAGTAAGCTAGCTAGTCAGCTTGCTAGTCAGCTATCTAGTTAAGTCAGTTAGGTC
>NW_007247959.1:0-5099 GCF_000164805.1 Carlito syrichta | reverse complement strand
GGCCAGCGGGGTAGCCAGCTGACTAGCAGAGTGGCTGACCAGTTAAGCCAGCTGGCTATTCGACTGACCAGCCCACCAAATGACTATTATTAGCTGGCTGACTAGCCAGCTGGTCAACCCTCTAGCTAGCTAGTCAGCTGACTAGCCAGATAACTAGCCAAGTATCTAGCTAGTTTAGCCAGATGGCTAGCCGTGTAGATAACCAGTTATCCAGCTAGTTAAGTCAACTGGCTATCCAGCTATCCAGCACAGTTGCTAGTCAGCTAATTAAGTCAACTAACTAGCTAGCCAGCTTCTTAAGTCAGCTAGCAAGTCAGCTAACCATTCAGCTAGCTAGTGAAGTCACATAGCTAGTCAACTTGCTGGTCTGCAAGCTAGTTAAGTCAGTTAGATAGTCAGCTAGGTAGTCAGATAGATAGTTAAGTCAGTTTGCCAGTTAACTAACCTGATAGCTAGCTAGTTAAGTCAGCAAGCTAGAGAGTTAGATAGCTTGTTTGCTAGCTAGCTATGTCAGCTAGATAGCCAGCTAGTTAAATCAGCTCGAAAATCAGCGAGTTACTTAGCTAACTAGTCGGCTAGCAACTCAGCTATCTGGTCAGATAAATAGTGGTCTCCCTCACTTTCCATCAGGTCAGCTAATTAGTTGGCTCGCTCACCTGCACACTGGTCAGCAAAGTAGTTGGCTTGCTCGCCAGTCAACAGGTCAACTAAATTGTCACCTCGTTCGCAGGCGAACAGGTCAGCTAACTAGTCATCTTACTAGCCAGTGGACTAGTTAAATCAGCTCACCGGTTGGCTCACAAGATGGCCGACTAGCTAATGCAGCTCACATGTTGGGTCACTCGCCGTCAGACTAGTTAAGTCAGCTCACCAGTCAGTTCATTTCCCACCTGACTAGTTAACTCTTCTGACCATTCAGCTCACTCACTAGCCAACTAAAGTCAGCTAACCAGTCAGCTCATTCGCTGGCTGACTAGTTAAATAAGCTGACCAGTCGTATCTATGACTGCCGAATAGTTAAGTCAGCTGACCAGTCGGCTCACTCGCTGGTCAACTAGTTAAGTCAGCTCACCTGTGGGCTCACTTGCCGGCATACTTGCTAAGTAAAGTAACCGGACAGTCGACTAGCTGGCTAACTATTTAAGTCAGCTAACCAATCGGCCGACTAGTCAGCCAACTTGTCAGCTGACAAGATAACTCTGCTTACTTGTGGGCAGATATTTTTGTCAGCTAACTAGTGGGCCAACTAGTTAGGTCAGCAAACTAGCCAACCAAATAGTTAACCGAGCTAATTTGTGGGACTAGTCAGTCAACTAATTAACCCTGCTAACTAGTAGGCCAACTAACAAGTCGGCCGAGTAGTCAGCCAACGTATTAAACCAGATAAGTTGTCGGCCGAATTGTCAGACAAGTTAAGTCACCTACCTAACTCGTTACCCAACTAATTAAGACAGCTAGTTAACTCAGTTAACAAATAGTTAAAACAGTTAGATAACTCATAAACCAACTCATTAAGTCAGCTAGCTATCTCATTAGCCAACTAGTTATGTGAGCTAGCTAAGTCAGCTAGCTAAATAGCTAGTTAGCTAAGTCAGCTAGCTAACTAGCTAGTTAACTAAGTCACCTAGCTAACTAGCTAGCTAGCTAAGTCATCTGTCTAAGACAGCTAGCTCACTAGTTTGCTAACTATTTAAGTAAGCTACTTAAGTCTGCTACCTCACTAGTTAGCTAACTAGTTAACTCAGCTAGTTATTCAGTCAGCTAAATATTTAGCTAACTATTTAATTCATGTAGTTAAGTCAGCTAGCTAACTAGTTATATCAGCCAGTTAAGTCAGCTAACTAAGTAGTTAATTCAGCTAGCTAAGTCAGCTAGTTAAGTCAGCTTTCTAATTGAGTTAGGTGGTAAAGACAGCTAAATAGGTAATTAGCTAATGGAATAAGTCAGCAGGTTGAGTCAGGTAGTTAGCCAGTTAATTAGCATGTTAAGTCTGCTGGTTGAGTTAGCAGGCTAGCTAGTTAGCAAATGGGTTGAATCAGTTGATTGAGTATGCTAGCTAGCTAGTTAGTTAACCAGTTATATCATCTGTATTAGTCAGGTACCTAGATTGTTAGTTAACGAGTTAAGTCTGCTGGTTGTGTCAGCTAGCTAGCTCATTAGCTAACAAGTTAAGTCAGGCGATTAAGTCAGCAAGCTAGCATGTTAGATAACGAGTAAGCTAACTATGTAGCCATCTGCTTAAGTCAGTCAGCTAGCTAGGAAGCTACCAATTTAAATCAGCTTGTTAGCTAGGTAGCTAGGTAGTTAGCTAACTATTTTAGTCAGCTGGCTAGCTATGTAGCTAGCTAGTTAGCTAACTATTTAAATCAGCTGGTAAGCTAGGTAATTTCTAGTTGTCAGCTAGTTAAATCAGATGGCTAGCCAGCTGGCTAGTTAGGTAGTGAGGCAGATAAGTCAGTTGGCTAGCCAGCTGGCTAGCTGGTTAATTCACCTAGTTAAGAGATCTTGCAAGTAAACTGGCAACATAGGTTGCTAGCTAGTTAAGTGAGCTAGATAGCTACCTGGTTAGCTAGCGATGTCAGTGAGTTAAATCAGCTGGCTAGGCAACTGCATAGCTTGTTAAGTCAGCTAGTTTAGTCAGCTGTCTAGCCAGCTGTCTAGGTAGGTAGCTAGCTAGTTAAGTCAGCAAGCTTGCCACTGGCTAGGTAGCTAGCTGGTTAATTAAGTGAGCTGGCTAGCCAGCTTGCTAACATAGATCAGCTAGGTAATTCAGCTGGCTTGCCAGGTGGCTAGGTAGGTAGCAAGCTATTTAAAGTAGCTGTCTTGCCAGCAGACTTGCTGGTTAAGTCAGCTAGTTAGTCACCTGGCAACCAGCTGTCTAGCTAGTTAAGTCAGCTCGTTAAGTCAGTTGGTAATACAGCTGGTTAGCTAGGTTAAAAGTTAGTTAAGTCAGATGGATAGACATCAGTCTAGCTAGATATTTTAGCTAGTTAAGTTAAATGGCTAATTACGAAGCTAATTATATGTCAGCTAGTCATGTCAGGAAGCTAGCTAGTTAAGTCAGCTAGTTAAGTCAGCTGGCTAGTTAGATAGCTAGCTAGGTAGCTAGCTAGTTAAGCCAGCTATATAAGCCAGTTGACTAGCTAGGTAGCTAGCTGACTAATCAACTAATTAAGTCAGCTTGCTTGCTAGTTATGCCAGTGAGTTAAGTCAGCTGAATATCCAGCTGCATAGCTGTGTAGCTACCTAGTTGAATCATCTGGGTAGCCCGTTATACAGCTAGTTAAATAACCTAATTAAATCAGCTCACCATCCAGCTGGTTAGCTAGTTAGCTAGGTAGTTAAGTCAGCTGACAAACCAGTAGGCAACGTAGGTAGCTATCTAGTTAAGTCAGCTGGCTCTCCAGCTGACTAGCTAAGTAGTTATGCAGTTATGTCAGCCTGCTAGCCAGCTGGCTAGCTAGTTATGTCACCTAGTTAATTCAGCTGGCTTGACAATTGGCTAGCTATGTAACTAGATAATTAAGTCAGCTGTCTAGCCCGTTGGCTAGCTAGTTACGTCACCTAGTTATGTTAGCTGGCTAGTCTGCTGGCTAGCTATTTAGAAAACTAGTTAAGTCAGCTGACTAACAATCAGGTCAGATATACAAGTCAGCTAGTTAAGTCAGGTGTCTAGCCAAATGACTAGCTAGGCAGCGAGATAGGTAACTCAGTTGGATAGTCAGCTGGCTAGCTAAATAAGTCAGCTAGTTAATTCAGCTGGCTATCCAGCTAGCTGGCTAGGTAGAGAGCTAATTAAGTCAGCTGGCTAGTCTAGATGGTTAAATCAACTAGTTAAGTCAGCTGACTAGCCAGTAGTCTAGCTAGGTAGCAAGCTAGTTAAGTCAGCTGGCTAGCAAGTAGGATAGCTAGTTAATTGAGTTAGTTAATTCAGTTGATTTCCAAACTTGCTAGCTATGTAGCTAGCTACTTAAGTCAGCTGGCTCGCCACTGGCTAGCTGGTGAAGACAGCTAATGAATTCATCTGGCCATCCAGCTGGCTAGCTAATTAACTCAGCTGGCCAACCAGCTGGCTAGCTGCTTAAATGAGATAGTTAAGTCAGCTGGGCAGGAAGCTGGCTAGCTAGGTAGCTAACTAGTTAAGTCAGCTAGTTAAGGCAACTGGCTAGCTAGGTAACTAGCTAGTTAAATCATCTAGATAAGTCAGCTGGCTAGCTAGTCAAGTGTTTGTTACGTCAGCTGGCTAGCCAGCTGTCTAGCAAGGTAGCTAGCTAATTAAGACAGCTGGCTAGTCTGTTGGCTAGCTAGGTAATTAACTTATTTATGTCAGCACACTGGCCAGCAGGTTAGCTAGGTAGGTAGGTAGTTAATACAGCTGGCAAGCTAGCACGTTATATGGGTAGGTAGCTAGTTAAATCAGTTGACTAGCCATCAGAGTATCTAGTTATGTCAGTTAGTTAAGTCAGCTGCCTATCCAGCTGCTTAGTCAGGTAGGTAGATAGTTAACACTGCTGGCTAGCCAGCTGGCTACTTCGTTAATTTAGTTACTTAAATCAGCTGGCTATGCTGCTGTCCACCTAGGTAGCTAGGCAATTAAGTCAGCTTGCTAACCAGCTGGACAGGTAGATAAGTCAGTTAGTTTAGTCAGTTGGCTAACCATCTGGCTAGGTCATTAAGTCAGCTCATTAAGTCAGTGGTCTAGCCAGCTCGCTAGCTGGTTAAAAAGCTAGTTATATCAGATGGGTAGCCAACTGGCTCGCTAGTTATTTCAGCTAGTTAAGTCCACTGACTAGCCAGGAAGCTAGCTAGTTTAGTCAGTTTTATATATCAGCTAGCTAGCTAGTTAAGTCAGCTAGTTAAGTCACCTAGCTACATGATACCTAGCTAGGTAGCAAGCTAGTTAAGTCAGCTACTTTTGCCATCTTGGTAGCTAGCTAGTTAAGTCAGCTAGTTAAGTCAGGTAGTTAAGTCAGTTTTCTAATTTAGTTAGCTGGTTAAGATATCTAACTTGCTAGTTAGCTAAAGGTTTAAGTCAGCAGGTTGAGTCAGGTTGTTTGCTAGTCAACTAATGGGTTAAGTCATCTGGTTGAGTCAGGTAG
>NW_007247958.1:4718-7029 GCF_000164805.1 Carlito syrichta | reverse complement strand
GGAAGAATAAGGCATCTGTGATACACAAGACCCAATCCGAAAAATTCTCAGGGTGTCTTGCTACGGGATAAACAAGAATCAGGGTTTGAGTTCCTCTCATATTTTGCAGATATTTGGCTTGTGGGTATTATGAATCAATCGTTTCAGGACTCCAGCAACATTCTGGTCCTCTTGAGAGTTGTAAACGGGTATCTGGTATACAAGTCCATTAGGATTCTTGGGACAACTAAGGCCAGATTCCCGGAATAACCGTATCTTCTTGTCATATTTGGATGTAACTCTGGTCTTAAGATGAACTTGGTAATCCTTGAATTTCTTATTGTTCTTTTATTTAGAGAGGTGCCGAGGGTTTTGCAGTGGCCAAATATTTAGTACGAATTATTGAAATGTAACCAGGAATCATGGATTCCAAGTCCCTAGGAAACATCTGGGCATCTGCATTTTTGTATATTGAGTTTTGGAATCCACATAGGGAAAATCAGGGCATCTTGTTGAGATCGGAAAGGGAATCCGGTTCTTGGAGTTCTCAATCTCCTAAATCTACAAGGTCTCTTGATAAGGTTTAATGAGCAATCTGGGCTTCTATGTCGCCACATTTTTAGTATGTCTTTTGAAAAGGGAACCAGGATTCTTGGGTTCCAATTTCACAAGAATTTATGGGAGTCTTTCTCTTGATATCTAAGCAACTGGAATTCTAGTTCATCAGGAAGTGTCTCAGCGTCTTGCTGAGAATGAAGCAGGAATTTCAGTAATGGCAGTCCTCTTATACAGAACACTACACGGCTTGTTGCTACTGAAGAACAAGAAATCTTGGTTACACGAGTCCTCCATCCCTAAAACCTACAGAGCGTCTTGCTACGATATAACCACGAATCAGGTTTTGGGAGTAGAAATCTGGATAATGGGAGTCCTCATGTACAGGAAACTGCACTGTCTATTGCTAAGGAAGAATAAAGAATCTGGTTTACATGTGTCCTCAATCCCAAAAAAAACATCAGGTTGTCTTGCTAAGGGCTAAACACGAATTTGGGTATTTGAATCATAATCTAAAGAAATGAAATCCTCTTATACAGGCAACTGCACGGACATTTCCTAAGAAAGAATAAAAAATCTGGGTGACGTGTTCGCAATCCCCAAAAAGCTACACAGCATCTTCCTAAGGTCTAAACCAGCATCCGACTTTCGACGCATGTATCTGGGAAAGGGAGTACTCATATACAGGCAACTGCACGGCAATTGCTAAAAATAAGGAATCTGGGTTATACGAGTCCTCAGTCTGGAAAATCTACAGGGCATCTTGCTAACGGCTAAAGAAGAATCAGGGATTCGAGGCATGAATGTGTGTAATAGCAGTCCTCATATACAGGAAACTACATGGCGTCTTGTGAAGAAAAAAGAAGAAATATGCTAAGTACCGCCTCTTAAAAATAAAATTTTTGTTACACTGTTCCTCTATCAAAAAATCTACATGTCGTCTTTCAAGGGCTAAACAATAATCAGGGTTTTGAAACAGGAATGTAGGGAAAGAGAGTCCTCATACAGGACACTACACGGCCTCTAACTAAGGAAGAATAAAGAATTTTTGTTGTCTGCGTCGTCAATCCAAAAAATTTCCAGGGTGTCCGCTATGGGACAAACAAGAAAAGGGCTTCGAGTTCCCCAAATATTTTGGAGCAATGTAGCATGTGGATATTACGAATCGGTCTTTTCAGGACTCCATTAACATTCTGGTCCTCTTGAAAATTGTAAACGGGTATCAGGCACTCCAAGTCCGTTAGGTTCCTTGGAACAACTAAGGCCAGATTCCAGGACAAAAAGGATCTCCTTGCCATATTTGGATGTAACTCTGGTCTTAAGGTGAACCCTGTAATCCTTCACCTCCCATTTCTCTTTTTATTCCGAGAGGGGACAAGAATTTTGCAGTTGCCGAATGTTTAGTACGTATTTTTAAAGGTAACCAGGAATCATGGATTCCACGTCCCTAGGAAACTTTTGTGCATCTGTCTTTTTGTATACAGAGTATGGAATCCGCATCACCATGGAAAATCAGGGCATCTTGCTGAGAACAAAAAGGAAATCCGGTTCTAGGAGTTCTCATTAACCAGAATCTACAGGGCCTCTTCACAAGGTTTAATCAGCAATCTGGGCTTCTTGGTCCCTGCATTTTTCAGAGCTACTGGCTCCTTGGATACGCTAATCGGTCATTACAGATCCACAGGAAAGTTCTGGTCCTCTTGTTAGTTGTAATCAAGGACCTGGCCCTACAAATCCTTTCGTGTCCTAGGAACATCTAAGACCATAATAATGTTCG
>NW_007247958.1:0-4698 GCF_000164805.1 Carlito syrichta | reverse complement strand
CGAGTTCTCATTAACCAGAATCTACAGGGCCTCTTCACAAGGTTTAATCAGCAATCTGGGCTTCTTGGTCCCTGCATTTTTCAGAGCTACTGGCTCCTTGGATACGCTAATCGGTCATTACAGATCCACAGGAAAGTTCTGGTCCTCTTGTTAGTTGTAATCAAGGACCTGGCCCTACAAATCCTTTCGTGTCCTAGGAACATCTAAGACCATAATAATGTTCCCCAGAATCAAAAGGCATATTGGTACAAAATCCCTCGATTCAGGTGACCTCAAACTACAGAAAATTCTTGTGGGCAGGCAGGTCGGAATTGGGATGTTGGGTTTGCAGATTCCACATTTTGGTGAGGTCTTGTGAAAGGGAACCAGGAATCTTGGATTCCGGTACCCAAAGAACATTATGGGAGTCTTTCTCTTGATATCCGTACAACTGGAATTCTCAGTCACCAGGAACTGTCTCAGCATCCTGCTGAGTGAAGCGGGAAGCTGGGTAATGGGAGTTGTCATATACAGGAAATTCCATGTCATATTGCTAAGGAAGTGTAAAGAATCTTGTTTACATGATTCCTCAATCCCAAAAACTACAGGCCGTCTTCCTCAGAGGTAAACACGAATCACGTTTTTGAAGAAGGAATCTGGGTAATGGGAGTCCTCACATACAGGAAACTTCACTGCCTATTGCTAAGTAAGAATAAGGAATCTGTGTTTCTCGTGTTCTCAATCCCAAAAAAACTTCAGGTCGTCATGCTTTGGGCTAAACACGAATCAGGGTGTTTTAAGCATGAATCTGGGGAAATGGAGTCCTTATATACAGGCAACTACATGACCATTTGCTAAGAAAGAATAAGGAATCTGGTTTACATGATTCCTCAATCTCAAAAATCTACAGGGAATCTTGGAAAGGGCTAAAAAAGAATCAGAGTTTTGAAGCAGGATCTATGTAATGAGAGTCCTAATATACAGAAAAATACTCGGCCCCTTGCCCAGGAAGAAAAATAATCGGGGTTATAGCAGTCCTCAGTCCTAAAAATCAACAGGCCATCTGCTGTGGGCTAAACAAGAATCACGGTTTAGAAGCTACAACATAGGTAATAGTAGTCCTCATATGCAGAATCGACATGATCTCTGACTAAGGAGAAATAAGACATCTGTTTTACATGGTTCTGTTGTCACAGTATCTACATGACATCTTGTTAAGAGCTAAACAAGAATCAGGGTTTCCAAACAGGATTCTGGGGAAAGGGAATCCTCATATACAGGACACTACAAGGTCCCTCACTAAGGAAGATTAACGAATCTGTGATACACTAGTCCCCAATCCGAAAAATTCTCAGGGTGTCTTGCTACGGGGTAAACAAGAATCAGGGCTTCTAACTCGTCTCATGTTTCGGAGATATTTGGCTGGTGGGTATTATGAATCAGTCATTTCAGGACTCCAGCAACATTCTGGTCCTCTTGAGAGTTGTAAATGGATATCTGGTAGTACAAGTCCCTTAGGTTCCTCGGGACAACTCAGGCTAGATTCTCGGAACAAAAGTATCTTCTTGCCGTATTTGGATGTAACTCTGGTCTTCAGATGAACTTGATAATCCTTAAATTTCCGTTTGTACTTTTACTTGGAGAGGGGCCAAAGGTTTTGTAGTTGCCAAATATTTAGTACGAATTATTAAAATGTAACCAGGAATCATGGATTCCACATCCCTAGGAAACATCTGGGCATCTGCATTTTTGTATACAGAGTTTTGATATCCACATAGACAGGGAAAATAAGGGCATCTTGCTGAGAACGGAAAGGGAATCCGGTTCTTGGAGTTCTCAATCGCCTAAATCTACAAGGTCTCTTGATAAGGGTTAATCAGCAATCTGGGCTTCTATGTCGCCACATTTTTAGTGTGTCTTTTGAAAAGGGAACCAGGCATCTTGGCTTCCAATTCCACAAGAACTTTATGGGAGTCTTTCTCTTGATATTCAAGCAACTGGAATTCTAGGTAACCAGGAAATGTCTCGGCATCTTGTTGAGAATGAAGCAGGCATTTCAGTAATGAGAGTCCTCATATACCAAACACTACACAACCTGTTGCTGTGGAAGAATAAAGAATCTTGGTTTCATGACTCCTCCATCCCAAAAACCTACAGAGCATCTTGCTAAGAGATAACCACCAATCAGGTATTGGGAGTAGGAATCTGTATAATGGGTGTCCTTATATACAGGAAACTGCAGTGTCTATTGCTAAGGAAGAATAAGGAATTGGGCACTCCAAGTCCGTTAGGTTCCTCGGAAAAACTAAGGCCAGATTCCAAGATAAAAAGAATCTTCTTGACATATTTGGATGAAACTCTGGTCTTAAGGTGAACACTGTAATCCTTCCCCTTCCTTTTCTCTTTTTATTTTGAGAGGGGGCAAGGGTTTTGCGGTTGCCACATGTTTAGTACATATTCTTAAATGTAACCAGGAATCATGGATTCCATGTCCCTAGAAAACTTCTGGTATCTGTCTTTTTGTATACAGAGTTTGGAATCCACATCGATAGGGAAAATCAGAGCATCTTTCTGAGAACGAAAAGGAAATCCGAATCTAGGAGTTCTCATTAACTGGAATCTACAGGGCTTCTTGATAAGGTTTAATTAGCAATCTGGGCTTCTGGGTTCCTACATTTTTTAGAGCTACTTGCTCCATGGATACGCTAAATCTGTCATTACATATCCACAGGAACTTTCTGGTTCTCGTGTTAGTTGTAATCAAGGATCTGGCCCTACAAATCCTTTTGTGCTCTAGGAACATCTATGAACATAAACATGTTCCCCAGAATCAAAAGGCATTTTGGTACAAAATCCCTTGATTCAGGTGGCCTCAAACTACAGAAAATTCTTGTGGGCGGGCAGGTTGGAATTGGCATGTTGGGATTTAAAGATTCCACATTTTGGGGAGGTCTTGTGAAGGGGAACCAGGAATCTTGGATTCCAGTTCACAAAGAACTTTATGGGAATCTCTCTCTTGATATCCAAACAACTGGTATTCTCTGTCACCAGACACTGCCTTGGCATCCTGCAGAGTGAAGTGGGAGTTGGGTAATGGGATTCGTCATATACAGGAAACTGCACGTCATATTGCTAAGGAAGTATAAGGAATCTTGTTTACACGGGTCCTCAATCCCAAAAATTAGAGGCCGTCTTCCTCAGAGGTAACCACGAATCAGGTTTTGGAAGTAGGGATCTGGATAATGGGAGTCTTCACATTCAGGAAACTTCTCAGTCTATTGGTAAGTAAGAATAAGGAATCTGCGTTACACGTGTCCTCAATCCCCAAAAAATCTTCAGGTCGTCTTGCTAACGGCTAAACACGAATCAGGGTGTTTTAAGTATGAATCTAGGGAAATGAAGTCCTTATATACAGGCAACTACATGATCTTTTGCTAAGAAAGAATAAGGAATCTGGGTTACACGAGTCCTCAATCCCAAAAATCTACAGGGCATCTTGGAAAGGACTAAAAAAGAATCAGAGATTCGAAGCAGGATCTATGTAATGAAAGACCTAATATACAGGAAAATACTCGGCCCATTGCCAAGGAAGAAAAGAATTCGGGGTTATAGCAGTCCTGAGTCCTAAAAATCAACAGGCCATCTGCTGTGGGCTAAACAAGAATAAGGGTTTAGAAGGTGTAACATAGGTAGTAGCAATCCTCTCATACAAAATCTACACGATCTCTTGCTAAGGAGAAATGAGAAACCTGTTTTATACGGTTCCTCTTTGTATCTACATGACATCTTGCTAAGGGCTAAACAAGAATCAGGGTTTCTAAACAGAATTCTGGGGAAAGGGAATTCTCATATACAGGACACTACACGGCCCCTCGCTGAGGAAGAATAAGGCATCTTTGATACACAAGACCCAATCCAAAAAATTCTCAGGGTGACTTCCTACGTGATAAACAAGAATCAGGACTTCGAGCTCGTCTCATATTTCGGAGATATTTGCCTTATGGGTATTATGAATCAGTCGTTTCAGGACTCCAGCAACATTCTGGTTCTCTTGAGAGTTGTAAACGGGTATCTGGTATACAAGGTCATTAGGATTCTCGGGACAACTAAGGCCAGATTCCCGGAACAAAAATATCTTCTTCCCGTATTTGAATGTAGCTCTGGTCTTAAGATGAACTTGGTAATCCTTAAATTTCCGATTGTACTTTTATTTGGAGAGGGGCCGAGGGTTTTGCAGTTGCCAAATATTTAGGACGAATTATTAAAATGTAACCAGGAATCATGGATTCCACGTCCCTAGGAAATATCTGGGCATCTGCATTTTTGTATACAGAGTTTTGGAATTCACATAGACAGGGAAAATCAGGGCATCTTGCTGAGATCGGAAAGTGAATCCGGTTCTTGGAGTTCTCAATTGCCTAAATCTACAAGGTCTCTTGATAAGGTTTAATCAGAAATCTGGGCTTCTATGTCGTCACATTTTTAGTGTGTCTTTTGAAAAGGGAACCAGGAATCTTGGGTTCCAATTCCACAAGAACTTTATGGGAGTCTTTCTCTTGATATCCAAGCAACTGGAATTATAGGTCACCAGGAAATGTCTTGGCGTCTTGCTGAGAATGAAGCAGAAATGTCAGTAATGGGAGTCTTCATATACAGAACACTACACGACCTGTTGCTACAGAATTATAAGTAATCTTGGTTACACGAGTCCTCCATCCC
>NW_007247957.1:0-7710 GCF_000164805.1 Carlito syrichta | reverse complement strand
TCTTGATCTCCCGGATTCCAGTCATCTTTGCATCCCGGCCTACCCAAGTGCCAATGAGACAGTCATGAGTGGCCCAGCCGTCCCCACTACCCAAAGTTTTGAGAGTCTCTGGATCCCTTTCCCTGATGTGGCCCCTGGGAGAATCAAGCAGATCCACACTGGGCATGAGGCGGGTGGAGGTGTGGGCAACCTGGTGGAGACACACCCCTGGACCAGGTACTCTCCCTAGGCAGGGTTGGGCGGGTTACCCCTGCCACCCACTCTGGGGATATGGGTCATCAGAAGGGGTTGGTTCTCACGGTGGGACTCCAAAAGGGGTGTGAAGGCTGGGCACAGGGGCTCACACTTGCCATCCCAGCCTCTGAGAGGCCGAGGCAAGAGGGTGACCTGAGCCCCATGTTTGAGACCAGCCCGGGCACCATGGTGAGACCTCGTCTCTACAAGAAGCCAAAAAAAGAGCCGAGCATGGTGGTGCATGTCTGTCATTCCAGCCACTGGGGAGACAATGGCAGGAACATCACCGGAGACCAGCCTGTGGAGGTCACTGTGGCTGAGTGGCCTGGGCGACAGAGTGGGACTCTGGCTCAGAATAATAATACCAACTACCACCACTACCACTACCACAATCCCAGGCAGGGCTCAGGGGTTCAGCCTGGCATCCCCACCCTTTGGAGCCCCATGGAAGTAGATGGACTAAGCCTGTGGGTTCGACAACAACACAGGACATGGGACAGACATCGACTCGGCCATCAGAAATAAATCCAAACATTAACCAGGCCTGGTGGCACAGGAATGTGGTTCCAGTCACTCAGGGATCCAAGGCAGGAGGATTACCTGAGATTGGCAAGTAGATTCGGCAATGTCCGCGAGCGTAACCCTGAACTCCAGTCTGGGCAACAGAGCGGAATTCGGACTCCAATTAATAATAATCACCACCACCTCCACCACCAGCACCCCTGCCATCCAGCGCAAGGAATCACCCTCAGGGATGGGAGAGGAAAAGGCACTTTCCAACTCCTCGTTCATGGGAGGTTTCAAAGGTGGCCACTAGGCATGTACATCCCATGCCTTCGGCCACGTGCCCCAGAAAGCCTGTCTGCACCCTCCACACTTGTACCCCACAGCAAAGATGTGTGTGAGCTCGTGGAACAGGTGGCCCCAAGATAGGGAAGCTGTCAGGAACAGAGCAATTAAGGCAGTCTGGCAATGCCGTGGCCAGCCCAGGTTCCAGTTGTTCTGTCTGCCACCTTCAGGCAGGGGAATGGCCCCTTGCTGCCACGATTACTCCATCATCCCCCACCCACGCAGACCTTTCCCTGGGGAGCCGTGGACACCCATTGTGATGCACGTGGGTGGTGTCTTATTTGTCGCTGGAATCTCTGTCAGCCAGGTTGGGGCACTGTGGCATGACCATAGCTCCCAGAACTTTGACCTGCGGGACTCAGGTGGTCCTCCCGCATTGACCCCCGAGCAGTTGGGACTCCAGGGGCCAGCAGCCTGACTCAATTTTGGGGACACTCGTGGACACGAGGAATGGCCACCTTCCCAGGCTGGTCTCTGACACTTGGCCTCAGGAGGCTCCCACCTTGGCCTCCCAGGGCATGGGACTGATGGATGTGAGCCACGGTGTCTGTCCTGGACTCAAACGTTCTGTTGGCGGAGGCATCACAAAGGAACACCCCAGGACTGAGGCGACTGCATCAGGTGTATTCGGGACTGCAGATGCCACCATGGCTGACTCCAGTGTTTGCGTTCCAGGGAGCAACAAGTTCTCACCATGTGGCCCAGGAAGGGATAGAACTCCTGGGCTCCAGAGTTCACTCAACTTGAAATCCCCAAGCCACAGCCTGATTGTCTGCCTATCCACCATCTTTTCTGGAACTCTAGGCCCAAGCTGAGCCTCATTCCAAATGATCTCTGTCTGTTCACGATGATCCCAACTCCATAACAAATGGATGCTCTTATTTTTTTTCTTTTTTCCTTTCTTTATTTGAGTCAGAGCCTCCCTTCATTGCCCAGGCTGGAGGGCGGTGGCCACCACAGCATCATCCCACCACACTCTGGCTAGACTTTCCAAGATGCCACAACTTCAGGTGTGCGCCACCACCCCCGGTTCATTTGGGATGGAGGGTAGAGACAAGGTCTCGCCAAGGTGCCTGGGCATGTCTTGAACCCTGTACCCGTGGTGGCCACTGGTCTCAGCCTCCCAAAGTGCGGGGATGACGAGGTGGAACCCCCGAGGCTGGACCCGATTCTTTATCAAAAAAGAACCAGAAGGCCTGTCGTGACCACCCACACCTGGAATCCCAGTGTTCTGGGTGGCCGAGGCGGAAGGATGGCTGGAGCCCAGGAGCCCAAGGCCAGACAGGACCATGCAGGGAGACCCAATTTTCGCACCCCATCCAAAACAGGGGGTCTGGGCCTAGGTGGTTTATCATCATGGACACTCCATTGGGCTGAGGTGGGAGGATCACTGGAGCCCGTGATTTCGAGGCTGGTGGTGAATGATGGTCCTGTCCATGGGCCCCAACCTGGGCCACAGAGCCAGACCCTGTCTCCAAAAACATCAGAATCGTACACAGATTCTCAAGTACGCCTGGTGTGTTCACAGGGTGACTGGTTTTAAAGCCAGGAAAAATGGAATTTGGAGGGCAGAAATTTCCCCAGGTGAGGGCTGTGTCCCTGGTCTTTCTTGGTGGAAGGTCCTCATTGCCAAGTCTGAGGGTCGGCCTGCCTGGGGCACATTTCTCACCTTGGAGAGGAGAGCCATCAGGAATCTGATCAGGGAGCCTCAGGAACTCCAACATCAAAGCGGAGGCAGTGATGGGGGGGTTGGGGCTGGAAGGTGCTGAGTTTTGGGGACCCTCACATGTCGGGAGGGCAGTGGGGAAAGTACTGAGGGAAGAAGGTTTTCACTAAAATAGATTTTTCTTTCTCTTTCTTTCTTTCTTTCTTTCTTTCTTTCTTTCTTTCTTTCTTTCTTTCTTTCTTTCTTTCTTTCTTTCTTTCTTTCTTTTCTTTCCTCACGAGGTTGGCCTACCTGCTCTCAAACTGCCCAACTTGGGCCATTCTCTTGGCAGGGGCCTCCCAAAATGCTGTGATCACAGGCTTTCCATTTTTTTGACATCCTGTTCTTCCTGCCTGGTCTTGAACTCTGGAACGGAAGAGAGCCTCCCACCGAGGCCTGCCCTCACCCAACGTTTTCTGGGTTTTGCTTGGACTCATATTATGGACTTGCCATGCTCTCCCGCCTGGTCTCGAGTTCCCGTGCTCTGGCCATCTTCTCATCTCGGCCACCACAAGTGCCCAAGGTTTGAGAGTAATGCACTCCCTTTCCTCGAGGTTGCCCTTGGGAGGAGCGAGTGGGTTCACCCTGGGGAAAAAGGCAGGTGAAGGGGTGGGATGCCTGACTGAGACATGCCCCTGCGACAGGGGCTCCCCCTGGGGAGGGCTTGCTGTTGACTCCAGCCAACCTTTCTGGGGTCCTGGTTCCTTGGAAGGGAGCGGGCCTCGTGGTGGGACCCCAAGAGGGTTGTGGAGTCTGGGAGCAGGGCTTCACGCTTCTCATCCCAGCACTGTGGAAGGCCGAGGCGAGAGGATGGCCTGAGTCCCCGTGTTCGAGACAAACCCAGGCACCTTGACAAGACCTCGTCACTACAAGAAGTCAAAAAACTGAGCCGAGCCAGGTGGCACATGCCTGTCGTTCCTGCCACTTGGGAGACTGCAGCTGGAGTATTGCCAGTGCCGATAGTGGAGTCCACAGTGGCCAAGAGTTGGCTGCTGCACTCTGGCCTGGGTGACAGAATGGGACTAAGATTCAGAATAATAATACCAACCAGCAGCACCACCACAACCACAGGCCAGGCTCAGGGTCTCAGACTGGCATCCTGGCACTTCAGAGGCCCAGAAGAGTGGAAGACCTGAGACTTTGGGTTCAACACCATCCCATGACATGGGGTGACACCTCTTCTCAGTCATCAAAAATAAATCAAAAGTTTAGCCAAGCATGGTGGTGCAGGCCTGAGGTTCCAGCCACTTGGGGAGCCGAAACAGGAGGATCACCTTAACCAGGCAGGTGGAGTCCATGGTGGCCGTGTGCATGCCCCTATGCTTCAGCCTGGGTGACTGTCGGGATTCTGACTCAGAATAATAATGATCACCAGCACCACCACCAAGAACAACCCTGCCACTCAGCATGAGTCACTGTCAGGGCAGGGAGAGGAAAAGATTCTTTCTGGCCCGTCATTCATGGGAGGTTTCAAAGGTGGCCACTGGGCACATCCATCTTGCACCTTCAGCCATGCACCCCAGGAGGCCTGCCTCCACCCTCCACACTCCTGCCCCACAGCCAAGATGTGTGTGAGCTCAAGGAACAGACAACTCCGAGGTAGGGCAGCCATTGGACACAGAGCGGTCAAGGCAGTCCAGCAACATAGCGGCCAGTATAAGATCCGGTACCCTGTCTGCCACCTTCAGGGGGGAGGGCTCCTTCCTCTTCCAATCACTCCATTGTCACCTGCTCAAGTGGACCTTTCCCTCAGGAGCATGGATGCTCGACGTGATGTACGTAGGAGGTGTCTTTTCTGTCACCAGAGTCTCCAGCAGTCGGGTTTTGGGACAGTGGCTCGATCTTGGCTCCAGGGGACTTGAACTATGGACCTCAGGCTGTCCTCCCACCTTGGCCCCTGAGCAGCCAGAACTAGAGGGGCCAAAACTCTGGTCCCATTTTGGAGACCACTCACCGAGACAAGGTCTGACCATGTCGCCCAGACTGGTCTCTGAACCCTGGGCTTAGACAGTCTCCCACCTCAGCTTCCCAGGGCATGATGCTGATGACCGTTAGCCATGGTGCCTGGCCTGGACTCCCACGTTCTGTCAGTGGGGGTGATGCAAAGGAACGCCCGAGGACAGAGGCCACCACATCCCATGTATCTGGGACCGAGGGTGCCACCACTTGTGACTCCAGTGTTTGTGTTCCGGGTAGCAACAAGGTCTCGCTATGTGGCCTGGCTGGTCTCGAACACCCGGGATCCAGTAATGCCTTGCCTCAATCTCTCAAAATCAAGCCCAATTGTCTGTTGATCCATCATCTTTCAGGAACTCTAGGCCCAGACTGGGACCTCCTTTCCAAATGATTTCTGTCAGTTCATGATAATCCCAACTCCATACACAAACTCCATACCTTTTACACTTATTTTTTCTTTTTTCCTGTTTTTCTTTTAGTTGGAGTCTGACTCCATTGCCAAGGTTGTAAGCTGGTGCTTGGCTCCAGCCACTTCAGCCTCTGCTCACTGGGCTCTTGTAAGCCTTTCCCCGGCCTTCTGATGAGTTGAAACGACAGGTGCTCATCACCATGCCAGGCTCATTTGGGATCGAGGGTAGAGAGAAAGTTTCATTAAGATGCTCAGGTGGGTCTCAGCCCATGACCTGTGGCTGACTGCTAGCCTCGGCCTGGGAAGATGAGACTGAGCCCCAGAGCCTGGCCATGATCTTTCATTGAAAAATAACCAGAAGGCATGGTGCAGCGGACCAAGCCTGGATCCTAGCACTCTGGGAGGCCAAGCTGGGAGGTTGACTGCAGAGGAGGAGGGCAAAGCCAGCCGGGGCCACACAAGGAGACTCTGTCTCTGCACCCATCTGAACACGGGGTCTGGGGTCAAGGTGCCCGTCATCCTGGCTAATCCAGAGGCTGAGATGGGAGGATCATCAGAGCCTGTGATTTCAAAACTTCCAGTGAATGATGGTCGTGTCCCCAGGCCCCAGCCTGGGCCAGAGCCAGACCCTGTCTCCAAAAACATCAGAATCATGCACAGATTATCAACTGCACGTGGTGTGTTTACAGAGCTACTGGCTTTAGAGTCAGAGAAAATGGGACTGGGGGGATGAAATTTCCCCAGGTGGGGGATGTGTAACCGGCCTTTCTTGCCAGAAGGACCTCATTGCTTAATCGAAATTTTGGCCTGCCTGGGGCACATTTCTTACCTCAGAGAGGAGAGCCACCATGAACATGGCTAGGGAGTCTCGGGAACTCCCACCACAAAGCGGGGTCAGTCATTGGTGGTTGTATGGGCTGGAAGGTGCCTAGTTGTGGGACTCTCACATGTAAGGGGGCGGGAAGAAGGACAGAGGGCAGAATGTTTTCAGGAGAATGAATTTCTTTCTTTCCTTTCTTTCTTTCTTTCTATCATTCTTACTTTCTTTCTATCTTTCTTTCTTTTCTTTTCTTACTTGGTTCCCCAGGCTGCTCTCAAACCACCCAACTCAGCCATCCTATGCCTGGCCTTCCCAAACAGCTGCAATCACAGGTTTTCCAATCAGTCGACATCCTGGTCTTCCTTCCTGGTCATAAATTCTGGGTTGGAGATGATTCTCCCACTTAGGCCTGCCCTCACCTAAGGTTTTCTGGATTTTGCTTGGGGTCGAGGTGGGGGCTTGCCATGGTGTCCAGCCTCATCTCGAGCTCCTGGCCTCCGGCCATCTTCCTCTCTCAGTCTCCTTGAATGCTGATGAGACAGTCATGAGTCACCCGTCCATCCCCGACCCCCCAAACGTTTGAGAGAAATGCCTTATATTTCCCCCAGGCAGCCCCTTGGAGAAGTGTATGGGTCCACACTGGAGAACAAGGTGGGAGGAAGGGTGAGTGCCCTGACAGAGACACGCCCATGCACCAGGTGCTTCTCCCATGAGGGATGAGGCAGGCAAATCCGGCCACCCTCTCCAGTGTTCTGGGTTTTCAGAAGGGAGTGGGCCTCCTGGTGGGGCCCGGAGAGTGGTGTGGAGGATGGACGTGGGGGCTCACTCATGTCACCCCAGCACTCTGGTATGTCAAGGCAAGAGGATGGCCTAAGCCTCCGGGTCCGAGACCAACCCAGGCACCTTGCCGTGACCTCATTTCTACATGAAATGAACAAAATGAGTCGAGCATGGTGGCACACTCCTGTCATTCCTGCCACTTGGGAGGACGCAGCAGGAACATGACCAGAGCTCAGCCAGGGAAGGACACAGTGTCCGAAAACGGGTCTCTGTGCTCTTTCCCTGTGTGACAGAGTAGGTCTCTGACTTAGTATAATAATACCAAAAACTACCACCGCAACCACAGACTGTTCTCAGGGACTCAATTTGGCATTCTAGCCCTTTGGAGGCCAAGGTGAGTCAACGGCTTGGGCCTGCAGGTTGGAGACCAGCTGGGGACACTGGGTGAGAACTTATCTCGGCCATCAAAAATAAATCCAAATATTAGATGGGTGTGGTCGTGCAGACCTGTGATTCCAGCCACTCGTAAGGCCAAGGCAGGGGTATCACCAGAGCCTGGCAGGTGGAGTACGTGGTGACCATGAGCCTGTCACTGCATTCAGCCTGGGCAACAGAAAGAGATTTCGACTCCTAATAATAATAATCAGCACCACCGCCACCACAATGACCCCTGCCACCCAGCACAAGGAGTCATCCTCAGGGACGGGGAGGAAAAGGCGCTTCCCCGACTGTCAGTAGTGGGATGTTTCAAACCTGGCTACCTGGCACGACAGTCCCAGACCTTTGGTCATGCATCCTAGAAGGCATGCCACCACCCTCCACACTCGTGTCCCATGGCAAAGTCGTTTATGAACTCATGGAACAGACAGCCCCGAATTAGGCCATCACTCAGTTACAGAGTGATCAAAGTGGTCCTGCAAGGCCGCATCCAGCCCTGCTTCTGGTCGCCCAGTCTGC
>NW_007247956.1:5299-6916 GCF_000164805.1 Carlito syrichta | reverse complement strand
TTACAGGATTTGCTGTTTTGGTGCAGACACTTTTAGGAGTGATAGTGTCATTGAATTGACCCATTGCCATTATGTAAGTTTCTCAATATCAATGATGTTATTATTTTCTGAAGTCTGCTTTCTCTCTTTCTTTCTTCCTTTCCTTCTCTCTCTCTCTCTCTCTCTGTCTGTTTTTGAGATAGAGTTTCACTTTGTTGAACAGACTGGAGTGCAACAGATTACTGAGTGCAGTTCAGACTCCTGGGCTCAGGTGATCATCCTGTTTCAGCCTTTCAAGAACTTGTGACTGTAGGCACCCACCACCATGCCTGTCTGATTTTTTAAATGTTTTGTAGAGATGGGGGTCTCACTTTTTTGTGTAGCCTTGTCTTGATCTGCTCATCTCCAGCAATTCACTCATCTTGGCCACCCAAAGTGCTGGTTTACAGGGGCAAGCCACTGTGCCTGGCTCTGTTTATATTTCCTCTCTTTCACATATTGGTGATTGTTGTTTCTTTCATTTTTTGAATTCTGAGAAGTCTGAAATCTCTACCATCTGCAGTCTTTTGTGAGTATAATGCAGCCAGTGCTGCTTTTCTCTGATGTCATGCAACTATCCTGATAACGTCTTCATCTTGACTCACTCTGGAAAATAGATGTAATAAGTACAACTTTCTTCTAAACTTATATCTCTGTGACTCATATGTCCTATGACCCTGGGTGTTCAAGACTTTTATTCTCTTTATCTAAGGACTGCACTCACGTTTGGTTCTGAATGTGATCAGATTTACTCTATATTTCTACACATCTCCCAAACTGGATGCCTGCTTAGTTCACACTGAAGATAATAACAACTACTTGTTACATATCACCTTACATTTCCTTGGTTATTCTTCTTCTTTTTTTTTTTTTTGAGTTGGAGTCTCACTCCAGACTGGAGAGCAGTGGCCACTCCTGGCCACCACAGCCTCAATCTACTGGGCTCCAGCGATCCTTCTGCCTCAGCCCTCCAAGTAGCTGAGCCACCGAGTCAGCCTTCCTTTGTTCTTCTAATGAGTTTTGAAATCAGAACTGTTATGATTCTACTTCACAAGAGAGAAAATTGAGGTTTGGTGGATGGATATATATAACATGGCTAGGTACACCAACAGCAAATTGTAGGAGTAGCATTCAATATTGTATCTTTCTTTTTTCATTTGATAAAACTTATTAATTTCCTAAAAAATGCTAGATACTGTTCTTCTGTATGACTTATAAGTATATTCAGGTAACAGCAGTGAAAAATAAAGAAAATATCCCCATCCTTTAGTTAAGGGATGAAGATGGACAAAATAGCAAATATATAAGTACAAGATTAATATATAAATAATAACTAGGTAACTGGGTAAAATAAATAGTATTATAAATGTAAATAAATAGTACTAAAGAAAAATGGAATGCAGAAAAGGGATAAAGAGTCTTATTTGAGCTGGGCTCAGTGGCCCTGCCTGTAATCCTGTGCATTTGGGAGGCTGAGGTGAGTGGATTGCTTGAGCCCACGGGTTCGAGACCCACCTGGGCAACTTGGCAGACCTCATCTCTGCAATAATCAAAATTAGCCGGGCATGCTAGCGCACGCCTGTAATTCCAGTTACTCGG
>NW_007247956.1:0-4716 GCF_000164805.1 Carlito syrichta | reverse complement strand
AGAAGACAAGTAATTAATTAATTATTTCAAAGAATTGATTTACTCAAAGCTGTTAGATCAGAGATTAGCAAAGACAGGCCAGGGATCATTTTGTATAATCTGTGAGCTAAGAATGATTCTTACAGGTTGTAAGGGTCATGAAGAAGAACAAAGGGAAAGGAGGAAAGAAGGAGAAGGAAGAGGAAGAAGGAGATGAGGATGAAGAGAAGGAGTTACAGAAACTGTTCATGGACCACATCTCTGAAATCTCCACCATCTGCAGTCTTCTGTGAGTATAATGCAACCGGTGCTGCTTTTCTCTGATGATGTCTTGGTAATGTCATCATCTTGGCTCACTCTGGAAAATAAATGTAATAAATACAACGGTGCCCGTTGTCGCCTCTTCTTGGCACTTGGTGGGACTCACACATGTGCCCTTGTGCCTTGTCCCTGCCACGAGCCTCATTGAGATGTCAAAGGTGTGGGCCTGGGTCTGGTCACTGAGTGAGGAGTTGGTCGCTAAGGAGTCCCGTCTCCATGGCATACTCTTTTCTGGTGATCACAGGCTGCACAACCAGTTCTCAAGGGGTAATTTTCTTACTCAGTTGGTTTTCAGGCCTGCAGGCAGTGCATGAGGCATCGTCTCACACTGCTTCCCCTTTTCTACCAGGCTGTGCCACCCGGCCAGTGCCACCCCATAGCGCCTGCACCTGCCCCTCACCCTGGTCCTGCTCAACACGCATCTGGGTCATGTGCCTCCACCACCTAGACTCTATGTAGCCCTGAATGAGCGATGTCCTCTCCCACAGGCCACAGGTTCCTCTGGGAATCCTACCACCTGAATCCTGGGGTCAAGTCCCAAAGAAGGAACCCACGATATCTGCAAATATCCCTCCTGTCTGGGTCTAGTATACCCTTCTGACTATCTCACCTGAGCAAGTCATCAGTCCTAGGAAACTGACACCATCCAGGCCCCCCAAGGAGATCAGGGGAAAGATCCAAAAAGAACCCCAAAAGTGATGAAAGAGGTGGATCAGGTTGAGACCAAAGAGCTGGAGGTCAGCAAAAGGGACCACCCTAGCAAGAAGGAAGTGTCATTGACATATAAGATCCTAGGAACCCAGGGAGAACTCTCTCCCCTGGGTTTCAGTTTGGGCTTCTGGAAGGAAACCTCTCTTGCTCATACTCAAATGAGAACTTGAGTGAAAAGGTTCAAGTGTCTCCAATGTGATCTTTCTGGGAAGAACATACTGATCTCAGGTCACACAGATCTGCTGGGAAAGTCTCACCTTTAGGGATAGATCCAAATATGGTCTTGGATCCAGCACCAAGCTTCTCCTTGCTGTTGGAGAAATCCACCAAGGAAATGCTGAAGTGTCCAGCTCTCCAGGCTTGCTGATGTTGCTGATGCTGGAGAAAGAGAGGCAGCTCACCAAACTGTCAGATATTCCACCATGAGCTCTTCCTTAGCCAGAGCTGCCAGTGATAGTCTCTGCCATGGACAAGGTCGATTCTACTGCTACTGCAGCTCCCACCTCCACTGCAGCTGTCATGGAATAGAGGTGAGTTGTCCTGAAAAGCAAATGTCCCTGTATGGTGATTGAAACAGATCTAGGGTCCTTGAGGAAGAACACTGGGAATAAAAATAAATAGCAACATCTTGGGAGATAAGATAGAGGCTCTAGAGGATACAACAGAAACCATGGCAAACTGCTGTGCCATCCAATCTATCTCTTTTTTCCCCTTACCTGCTGGGAAGACCACAGACTCCCTTCCTCTGGTCACATGAACTTTGCAGGTCTCAGCTCCTCCTAGCACAACTTACTTTGCCTACCTGGCTGCCGGCCTTCCTATCCTGCCTGTCCCTATGCTCTTAGCCCCATAGCCTACTTCTTCAAGTCTCACTTCTGCAGAAGAAAGTTCCAGACCTCCATTTGTGTGGATTCACTCCTTCTTTTGTTCTTCCTAACCCCTCATCCAGTCCATTCCATCATGACACATTCTACCCCTGGCAAGCCTATCAATTCTGCAGGAGTCATTTCTTGCATCCCAGATAACACATCTGCTCATTAGATCTTGCAGCTCACTTCAGACCCTGGGGTCATTTACATGGACAGTACTCCTCTTTCTAAGGCTGTGACTCTAAGTTCCACCTGCAGCTCAGGGCTAAGGCATTCACATTGTCCCCAACCCAAATTTATGTGAAGTACACTGGCACCCTGAAAAGTTATCTGTCTTCATCCTCCAACCTACATTCATCTTCATCATTCCCACTCCAACTTGTAACAATCCCTTTGGCTGTAAAACTATCCATTAGTCCAACATTTAGGACACCTGATGGGTAAACTGTCTCTTCGGTCCCTTGTTTTGATAAGACTTTCTACCATATTTCCTCCAGTGACCACTGCTCTAGAGAGCAGCACCTCTGCATCATTATCCAAGCCAACCTTTGACTCCGGTGTGATAGACACCACCCCTCCTACCAAGGTTGTCAACTTCTAGACTCGATCTTTGTCCAGGGATGGGCCCCCATTCACACACAACACCTAAGGCCCTGTTGTTAACGTAGATGGTGCAATGGACAGCAGCATAATAGATTTGTAGGAAGGCTTCTAGTCTCTTGATGAGTCAACACACCAGTGAACCACCCAGTCAGGTTTTCCTTGTGACTTTAGAGTAGTCAGTATTTTTTTTGAGTTGGAGTCTCACTCTGTCACCCAGACTGGAGTGCAGTGGCCGCTCCTGGCCACCGCAGTCTCAACCAGCTGGGTTCCAGTGATCCTTCCACTACTCCTTCCAAGTAGCTGGAACTACAGGTGCGCACTACCACGCCTGGCTAATTTTTGATTTATTGTAGAGATGAGGTCTCGCCTGCCCAGGTGGGTCTCGAACACACGGACTCAGGCAGTCCACTCACCTCAGCCTCCCAAAGGCACGAGATTACAGGCTGAGACACCGAGCCTGGCAGTAGTATTGTTGAGCAAATACTTGTATTTGGAGACTCCTGGAAAAAACAACTGAGCCTGTGATATCAGGATGAAAAGCAGTCACAAAGATACCCTTGGACCTGCTAAGAGCTTAGGAACCGCCACTCCACCACAGAGAGTAGAAGAGACCTGCATGCACCTTAAGCTGTGCCTTTCCTGGCTTGATGTTAACCTGAACGGCCCAAGCTCTGATCAGATCTCTCTAGTCTTGAGACTGGCAGAATGGTCACTGCAGTTTACAAGTGCTTCTCTTCCCTTACAGATTTGATTCAAAGAGTTCTTATCTTTCTCTGACATGCTATATACAAATACTTTCTTCTTGTCCATCTGCCTTTGCTCATGAGTCTTTGTTCTTTGACTCAAGTATGGAGGAAGAATTCACATGTGTGAAGGCTGATGTGTTTTGAGTCAGACTTCAAACAAAATATTCTGTGTCCCAGGGACTAGCGTGTGGAAGTAGCTACCTTTATGACTTCACATGTTGAACCTTGACGTCTCTGTATGAAATCAGAGTGTTAGCGATTACAGTCTAGAGTCAACCAAAAATAATATCCTAAGTCCCCCAAATCAAGTGAGTAGACCACCTCTTTTGGCTAAGGGGTCCTCAGTGAAACCTGAAACCCCAAGTTCCAGTCCAATATAGAAGAATGTTGGATATGCCTCATTATACTCCCTCTCTTTTGGAATTTATGCTCAACTGACTGGCAGGAGCATTAAAATAGAGACCATAAAGCTGACAAAGCAGACTTTTTTATGTGGCAATAAGATATCAAATTCCAACCTGACTCAGGTATACTAGCACCTGCTTCTGAGCTCTGCCACCCATGAGACATCATCTGCATAACAAGGGCATGACTTTCACAACCTTGCTGTTTTAGTTTAAGCATTCCTTTCTACTGACTTCATCAAATTTTAGACAGTGCTGAACTCTTTCAACCAACAGCCAATGAAAAATTCTTTAAGTCCATGTATAATGTATAAGACAATCAATATGTTCCAACTTTCCCAGCCAATTTAATGTACTTTGCATGTGTTGATTTATCTCTTTGCCCATAACTTCTGTTTCCTTAAAATGTATCAAACCAAACTTTAGCATGACTACCTCAGGCACACTCTCTCAGTATCTCTTGAGACTGCTGTATTCTGTGCCACTGTCACTCATATTGACTCTACAATTTGTTTTGTAAATTTAGAACAGAATCTTCAACAAAGGTAGCATGTCAACTCCAACAATGTATACAAGAAATGACGCACATACTATATGAAAATGACTGACCGTACTGGGAAACTATGGGGTGGGGAGGGAGATGGGATTAACAGTAGCAAATATCTGTCTGGGAACGGGGAAACACCCCTTATCAACAGGGTGGCTGAATGAAATGCAATTGTATACCTAACCCTTAACTGTACCCTACAACTTCACAATAAAAAAAAAATATATATATATATATAAATATATATATTTATATATATATAAAAGAAATGATGCACTAAAATTAAGTGGAATTAAGCTGGGCTCGGTGGCTCAGCCTGTAATCCCATGCCTTTGGGAGACTGAGGTGAGTGGATTGCCTGAGCCCGCCGGTTCGAGACCCGCCTGGGCAGCAAGACCTCATTTCTACAATAAATCAAAAAATCAGCCGGGCATGGTAGCATGTGCCTGTAGTTCTGGCTACTTGGAAGGCTGAGCAGAAGGATCACCGGAGCCCAGCAGGTCGAGGCTGCGGTGGCCGGAAGTGGCCACTGCACG
>NW_007247955.1:0-5204 GCF_000164805.1 Carlito syrichta | reverse complement strand
AGCGACCGGGATCTGTTGAGAGGGTCAGACCTCGCGGCGGCGCCCCGGAGGAGCCGGTGGCCCCGGGGCTGGGGCGGCAGTGGCCGGGGCAGGCTCCTCCCCGCGTGGCCGCAGCGCCTGCCCAACGCAGCCTCTGGCGCCGCTGCAAATGGCCATCTGGGGTACAAGTTGAGCTTTCAAGAATTTTCCAAACAACTCGGTTGTGCTCGTTTCGTTTTCAACAGCAAGATGCGAGACATGCATAGTGCTGGCCCTTCTTGTTTTATTTTGTATTTCCCTGATGAAAAAAAAGCTTCCTTTCAAGTCTTTGTTAGCTATTTGTATACCTTCTGTGAAGCACATGTTGAACATTTTTATTGAATTCTTTGCTCTATTAGCGTCACACGTGTTCTTTACATATTCCTTACATATACTGCATACAACCTGACATACAACCTGTTTTTTCTTTCATTTTTTGAAATTACCTTTGGAGAAACAGATTTTGATATTTATAATCAAATTAATAAAATGTTTACATTATGTTTCTTAAGTGATTTTTGTTTTTGTATAAGAAATGTTAACTATCCAAGGTCATGAAGACGGTCTTTCTTCTTTTCTCCTTGGAGAGTTACAGTTTTTGTCCTTTTTTTTTTCTTTATTTCAATAGCTTTAGGGGGTGCAAATAGCTTTTGGTTACATGGTTGCGTTGGTATTGTAGTGAAGAAAGCATGCCATTAAGTGTACCCACCACCCTCATCTGTACACGTTGTACCTGACAGGTGATTTTTTGGTCTCTCCCCATTCCACTCTCCCCCTTCTGAGTCTCTGGTGTCTATTACATCACCCTTTCTGCCTTTGCAGATTCTTAGTTTAGCTCCCACTTCTAAGTGGAAATATGTGGTGTTTGGCTTTCCATTCCTGAATTACTTCACTTAGGATGATGTTCTTCGATTCCATCCAAGTTGCTGCAGAAGACATTCTTTCATTCTTTTTTATTGCTGATTGGTACTCTTTAGTGTATATTACCACATTGTCATTATCCAGTGATTAGTTGATGGGATGAACTTTTGGGTTGATTTCACATCTTTGCCATTGTGAACTGTGCTGCAATAAGCATTCAGATAGAGTTGTCTTTTATATATAATGAACTCTGCTTCTTCCGGTAGATACCTAGCAGTGGGATTGCTGGATCAAATGGTAGATCTACTTTTAGTTCTCTGAGAAATCTTCATACTGGTTTCCACAGAGGGTTGCTAATTTATATGCCCAGTAACAGTGCATAAGCATTACCCTTTCTCTGCATCTGTGTCAGCATCTCTGGTTTTCTGATTTTTAAAGAATAGCCATTGTGATTGGTGTAAGGTTGCATTTCATTGTGGTTTTTGATTTGCATTTTCCTGGTGATTAGTGATATTGAGCAATTTTTTTTATGTTTGTTGGCTATTTGTATATCTTATGTTGTCTGTTCATGTCCTTTGCCCACTTTTTAGTAGGGTTATTGACCTTATTCTTGTGGATTTATTTGAGTCCTTGTAGATACTGGATATTAGTCTTTTGTCAGATGCAGTCTTTTGTCAGAACCTCCCATTGTGTAGGTTACTTATTTTCTCTGTTGATTATTTATTTTGCTGTGCAGAAGGTTTTTTGTTTAATTAAGTCCTACTTTTTTTAGTTGCATTTACTTTGGGGGTTTTAGCCATAAATTATTTGCCTAGGCTGATAATTCACCAAGTAACTTTACATATGTTTTTCAGCATCACATAGTTACTCAAGGGTAAGTTTCAACTACAACTCAACTAGATGTGCTTGTTGCTCATTTGAGACAATTGATGGATATTCTTGCTATGATTGGCAGTGTTCTGTCAAAGAGGACAGAAGTAGGAGACAGTCTTTTGTTAAAAACTAAAGCAAACTAGACCATCTTTACTGCTTTAGAAAAGTTTATTTATAGTTCCTCTTCACTATCTGGAAACGTTTAGTCAAAAGTAGGTTAATCCAATCAACTATGTTTTCATTTGAACAGAATAAAATTGTATGGTTCTAGATGCCCCCTACCCTCCATTCTTCCAGAAAATTTTGATCTACATAACCAAAAAATACTCATCCAAACACTAGGTTTGCAAACAAAATGATATTCAGCTTCTTCACAGTACACTTGCAGGAAGCTTGTCATCATCTTTTGGGGAGTCTTTATATGTACATTTCAAGAGGAAAAAATCAGTGGTTGTCTGATTTTAGATTTATCCGTGTGTTAGATACAGTGATGCACTGGTAAAACAGCTCTTCCCCCAAAAAGAACAGAAAGTTTCAATTTGCAGTGTTTGACAATCTCTGTGGTGTAAATATGCCCACGATGGCTGTCTTCAGGCCTGCAGTCAGAAGTATTAACATCCAGCTTGCACAATTTCTGAATGTTGACTGTTGACTCATAAGTCAATTCAATTCTGCTTTAGCTGGACTTAACAAACAGGTTTCAAATGTGTGTTGAGAGCTTTAGCAAAAAGCAGAGATCCATATTTCATTTTTTCTGCTATCCTTTACTCTCTCTCTTAACTTAGATTAAATAACCCTGATTTAAAAAGACAAAAACTTTGAACACATGGAAAGTAAAATCAGTCTTCATTGTGCACAATTATTTTTATCACTCTTTCATCATTCTTGTTAGTCCAATTGTCTCTTTTCTCCTCTTTGGGATTAAGAGCAACGTCGTTTTTGCCTTTGGATCCTAATGCCTGGTCCATAGTATGATCCCAAAAATGTTTATTAGGTATGTGGTTTTATGACCCTTCATGACACTTTAAAAAAATCTATACCCATGACAATTCTATGAAATCAGTTATTACTATGCCCATGTTATTACTATACCCATGACAATTCTATGAAATCAGTTATTACTGAAAATGTGATGTCAGCATAGTATTTTAAAGTACCTCCTTTTTTTTCAGTCAGAGTCTCACTCTGTCACCCAGGCTGGCGTGCCATGGGACACTCATGGCCACCTCAGCTCTGACCTGCTGGGCTCCGGTGATCCTTCTGCCTCAGTCTTCTAAGTATCCAGAACTACAGGCATGTGCTACATGCCTGGCTAATTTATTTCTTTATTTTTTTGTAGAGACGAGGTCTTTCCAAGTTGCCTGAACTGGTCTCGAGCCCATGGGCTCAGGCAATTCACCCACCTTGTCCTCCCAAAGTGCTGGGATTACAGATTGAGCCACCACGCCAGGCCTAAGCCCCTTCTTTTAAATAATTTTATAGCTTCCTATCTTTGCATCATTGTTCCTAGATTTCCCTGTCGTGCAGGTTTGGATAAGTTGCAAAACTTCACTCTCATGTTTTTCTCTATAAAACTGGAAGTCAGATAAACCTGGTTTCTAGTCTCAGTCCTGGCAACTAAGGTCAATGTGACCCTCAATCTCATGGTGTTAAGCATAACACATATTTCTGACATGTGTACCTGTATATCCCTCACAGAGTTTTATATACCAGTGAATACCAATGTTTTAAAGGCATGGTTGTTTATTAGCTAATGAGATGAGTAATTTGATAGAGTTATGAACAGAATATAACTCATTAATTAATTTTGTCTCTCTAATTCCAAGATGTCCATTGGAAAACACACACACACACACACACACACACACACCCATACACACACATATAAAATCAGTGTCTTAAATACTACATATTCAGTTTTATTTGAGAAAAAGACCAAATAAATCCATGGCATGGCAAATAATACAGGTTTCTGATAAGAAAATACAAGTTATAAATTACCAAAATGATGGCATCATAAATGCAGAGTTTATGCATTTGTTTTACCATACTCCTCACATTTCAGGTTTTTGATGTGTGATTAATATCTGTGGGGAAGTGCCTTTTGGGGCCTTGATTCATGGGCAACTACTGCTGTATTTGAAACAATCATAGCATCTTCACAGCCAGTTATGGAGAAGAAAAACTGCATCTCTATCCATTCAACATAAAAAGATTTAGCCTCTTTAGGTAGCAGGTGAGAAATTTGGAAGCTTCAAGCACTCAATCTCAAGATGTTTTCAGCAAAACCTGTGCCATTAATATTAATTTCTTCTTTAACCTTACTTGTGTTACAGTCTGCTTCTCCAGCTAGACACAACTTGGAATTACAATCCAGCCTGGGGGTTATGCACTTTAAGTAGCCAGCAACATCTTCAAAAATAGACACGGTTTTCTTATGGATTAATTCAAGAAATCTAAACTTTTGCAGAAATGAGTTGAACAGTATGCATATTCATTGAAAGGTATTACTTTTCTTGGCAGTGACTCAATATTTTCTATGACTATGGGAATTTTTAAACTTTATTTTCTGTACTGACTGCTGTGGTATCACTTTCTTCGGGTTTTCTTTCTAATATCAGCCATGGCTTTTTGATCTTCTTTCTCACTCTGCCTTAGTTTACCTCCGAAGTTCTAAAATTCCTCAGACTTTGTTCTTCATATGTCACTCTTCAAGATTTCTTTGTAAACTTCTTGGTGTTTCCTTTAAACCCCATAATTGCAATAGTCATTTATAAACCCTTAACTCTGAATTTGCCTCTAGCCCCAAACTTACTTATTTAACTGAAAAGTAGATATTTCTACCATATATTGCCCATAGTCAGTAGAAACACACTGTATCCAAAACTGAATCTACCATTTCACCAGTTTCTTCAGGAGTTTTATAATCCACTCCATCAATCAAGAAATGTTCTGGAATTTCTAGTAGGTATCTCCTTCCCACCTCCAAACCCAATTACCCAACTTCAAGGGTGTGGTGAAGAGCGATCCTGTCTTGTCAGGAGAAAAGAGAGAATTTCAAACATGTGAACAGTCTAATGATCATAGGTGATAATATTTTTATTATTCTTGGGTGGCTAATATTAGTCATTCTTCTAATTATTGTTCAAGCATTAAATCACTCAATCTTCATTACAATTAGTGAAGAAGGTGCTAGTATTATCCCCACTCCAATATTAGGTGATCTGAGACATTATTTAGTGACTACTAACTAGAGAAAAATAGCTTCTTTCAGTTTTATTTATTTATCTTTGTTTTCATAAAGTTAAGGTGTACAGGTGAAATTTTGTTACATGCATATATTTCATGGGAGTGGAGTCTTGGCTTTTAGTGTATCCATTACCCAAACAATATACATTTGTGCCCAATAGGTAATTTCTCATAGCTCTCCTCAGTTCTGCTCTCCCCATTTT
>NW_007247954.1:2055-6883 GCF_000164805.1 Carlito syrichta | reverse complement strand
TAGCTGACCATACAGCTGACTTAACTCAATAGCAAACTAGCTAGATAGCTACTCAACCAGCTGACTCAACCCATTTACTAACTAGCTAACTAGCTGACTCATCCAGCTGAGTTAACTGGTTAGTCTATCTAGCTAGATAGCTGACCATACAGCTGACTTAACTTGTTAGCCAACTAGCTAGGTAGCCTACTCAACCAGTTGACTAAACCGTTTGCTAACTAGCTAGCTAGCTGCCTCAACCAGCTGACTTAACCTGTTAGTTAACTAGCTAATAACCTGATTCAACCAGTTGACTTAAACATTTAGCTATCTAGCTAGCTAGCTGTCTTATCCAGCTGTCTAAATTAGAAAACTGACTTAACTAGCTGATTTAGCTAGCTGACTTAACTACTTGGCTAGGTGACTTAACTGGGTGGCTTAACTAGTTAACTAGCTGACTTAACTATCAGAATTAAATAGTTTGCTAACTATTTAACTAGCTGAATTACGAGCTGACAACTAAAAAGCAAACTAATTAGGTAGCAGCCTTAAGTATTTAACTTAAATAATTAGATAACTATAACTAGTGATCTAGATGACTTAGTTAGCTGAATTATCTAGCTAGCTGGTTTGCTAGCTCACTTAGCTAGCTGACATAACTAGTTAGTGTGTGAGATATCTAGCTTAATTAACGAGTTGGCTAAGGAGTTAGATAACTGTTTTAACTAGTTGGTAAATGAGTAAAATAACTGACTTAACTAGTTGGTTAATTAGTTAGCTCAGTGACTTAACTTGTTTTCTGATGAGTCTGCCCACTAGTTAGCTCAGTTAACATGTTGACTGACTTCTCAGCTGACCTGTTAGCTGGCTTAACAAGTTGGCCGAATAATCAGCCGATTATTTAGCTTGGATAACTAGTTGACTGAGGAGTTGTGCCCATAGTTAGCTCGGTTAAGTAGTTGGCTGTCTAGTATGCTGACCTAATTATTCGGCCAACTAGTTGGCCGAATAGTTAGCTGACTTAAATAGTCGGCCGAATATTTAGCTGATCTAAATTGTCAGCTGACAAATTGGACCACTATTTGGGCCTATTGGTTAGCTGACTTAACTAGTTGGCTGACTAGTAAGCCGACCAGTTAGCTGACTTAACTAGTTGGCTGGCGTGGATCTGACAGTGAGTTGAATTAACTAGTTGGCCGGATAGTCAGCCAACTGGTCAGCTGAATTAAGTATTTGGCTGGCGAGTGAGCTGATGCATGAGCTGCCATAACTAGTTGGTTGGTGAGTGAGCCGATTGGTGAGCTGACTTAAGTAGTCTGCTGGCGAGCAAGCCGACTACTTAGCTGACTTTTTGGCCTGAAAGTGAGCTGAAAGTTAGTTGACATGCTGGATGGTGAGCGCACCGAGTAGTTTGCTTACCTGTTAGCAGGTAAGCTAGCTGACTAGTTAGCTGACCTGATGGAAAACGATGGAGCCCACTAGTTAGCTCACCAGGTAGATGAGTTGCTAGACGACTAGTTAGCTAAGTAAGTAGCTGATTTGCTAGCTGACTTAACTAGCTAGCTGAGTAGCTAGCTGGCTATCTAGCTGACGTTGCTATCTAGCAAACAAGCTATCTCACTGTATAACTAGCTGACTTAACTAGCTAGCTAACTGGCTAGTTAGACAGCTAGCTGACTTAACTATCTACCTGACTAGCTAGTTGAATAGCTAGCTGACTTAACTGGCTAGCTGACTAGCAACCTGACTGGCTAGCTGACTGAACTAGGTACCTGAATAATTATCTGACTTGCTAGCTCACTTAACTAGCTAACTGGCTAGCTACTTGACAAATAACTGACTAACTAGTTGGGTGGCTAGCTTGCTAGCCAGCTGACATAACTAGATAGCTACATTGTTGGCTAAATGGTCAGCCAGCTCTGTTAACTAACTAGCTACTTGGCAGGCTAGCTGGCTAGGCAACTGGCAATCTAGCCAGCAGGATGGCCACCTGGCCAGCCTGCCGGCTTAAATACCCAGCCAGCTTGTTGAACAGTGGGATAGCCAGCTGGCTTAACTATCCAGCCACCCTGCTGCTCAGCCGGCTAACCAGACAGCTTAACTAGCTGGCCACCTACCTGACCAGCCTGCTAACCAGTCGGCTTAACTTACCAGCCACCTAGTTAGTCAGCTGGCTAATCAGCTGTCTTAACTTGCTGACTTAACTGGGAAGCCATCCAGCTAGCCAGCTGGCTTAACTACCCAGTCACTTACTGAGCCAGATGACTAACCAGCTCACTTAACTCTCTGACTTAACTAGCTAGCAAGCTGGTTAGCTAGCTCAATTAATTAGCTAGCTACCTACCTAGACAGGTGGCTTGCCAGCTGACTTAACTAGCTGACTTAGCCAGCTAGACAGCTGGCCAGCAAAATGACTTAACTTGTTAGCTACCTAGCTAGCCAGATGGCTAGCCACTTTAATTAACTAACTGACTTAACCAACTAGCCAGTTGGCTAGCTAGCAGACTTAACTAGCTGACTTAACCAGTTAGACAGCTGGCCAGCCAACTGACTTAACTTGCTAGCTACCTAGCTAGCCAGATGGCTAGCCACTTGAATTAACTACTGACAACCAACTAGCCAGTTGATTAGCCAGCTGACTCAACTAGTTGACATAACTCGCTATCCAGCTGACTAGACAGGTGATTTAACTAGCTGACATCACTAGATAGCCAGGTGGCTAGCCAGCTGACTTAAATAGCTAGCTACCTATGTATCCTGCTGGCTTGCCAGCTGACTTAACTATGTAACTACCTAACTAACCTGCTTGTTAGTCAGCTAACTTAACTAGCTGCCCTGCTTTCTAGCCAGTTGAATAAACTAGCTTGCTACATACCTAGCCAGCTAGCTATCCAGCTGAATTAACTAGGTATGTTATCTAGCTAGCCAGTTGGCTAGCCAGCTGACTTAACTAGCAACCTAACTACCTAGCCAGCTGACTAGTCAGGTGACTTGACAAGGTGACTTAACTAGCTAGCCAGTTTGCTAGACAGCTGACATAACTAGCTAAGTACCTAGATAGCAAGCTGGCTAGCTAGCTGACTTAACTAGCTGACTTAATTAGCTAGCTAGCTAACATATCTAGCTGACTTAACTAGCTAGCTTCCTAGTTTGCCAGCTGACTTACCTAGCTGAAATAGTTAGCAAGCCACCTGGCTGCCCATCTGACATAAATAGTTTTTTAACTAGCTAGCCAGCTGTTTAGACAACTGAATTAAGGTGCTGACTTAACTAGCTTACCAACTGGTTAGTCAGCTGACTAAAGTAGCTGACTTATCTAGCTGGCCAGCTGCCTAGCCACCTGACATAATTGCCAAGCTACCAAGCTAACCAGCATCCTAGCCAGCTGATTTAATTAGCTGACTTAATGATGTAGTCAACTGGATAGCCAGCAGACTTCGCTACCTATCTTCCTAGCTAGACAGCTGGAGAGCCAGTTGACTTAATTAGCTGACATAACTAGATAGCCTAAAGGCTAGACAGTCGACTTAAGTAGCTATATATCTACATAGCCCGCTGACTTTCCAGCTGACTTAACTACTTAACTATCTAGCTTACCTGCTGGCCAGCGAACTGACTTAACTAGGTGACTTAACTAGCTAGACAGCTTTGTATTGAGATGACAACTAGATAGCTATGCTGATAGGCTTCTGGCTAGTCAGCTGACTTAACTAACTGTATTAACTAGATAGCCAGCTGAGTTATCTAGCTGACTTAAATAGCTATCTACCTAGCTAGTCAGCTGACTTAACTAGATGACTTAAGTAGCTAGCAACCTATCTAGAAAGCCTTATGGCCAGCTGACTTAACTAGCTGACTTAACAAGCCAGCCAGCTGTCTAGCCAGTTGACTTAACTATCTGACTTAACTACCTAGCCAACTGACTGTCCAGTTGAATTGACTAACTGATTTAACCAGCTAGCAAGTTGGCTAGCCAGCTGACTCTACTAGCTAGCTACTTACCTAGCCAGTTGGAAAGCCATTTGAATTAACTAGCTAGCCAGCGGCTAGCCAAGTGGCTTAACTAGCTTGCTACCTAGCTAGCAAGCAGGCTAGCCAGCTGAATTAACTTGTTGGTTTAACAAGCTAGCCAGCTGGCTAGCCAGCTGATTCAACTAGGTGACTGGACTCGTTAGCGAGCTGGCTAGCCAGCTGATTTAACTAACTCACATCACTAGCTTAACAGGTGGCTGCCAACTGACTTAAATAGTTAGTTACATATGTATCCCACATGCTTGCCAGCTGACTTAACTATCTAGATAATGAGGTATCCAGCTGGCTGCTGACTTAACTAGGTGACCTAACTAGCTAGCCATATGTCTAACCTTCTTATTTAACTAGCTGATTTAACTATCTAGCCAGCTGACTTAACTAGCTAGCTACCTAGTTAGTCAGCTTACTTTTCTAGCTGAAATAACTTGATAGGTACCTAGCTAGCTAGCTATTTAGCTAGCTGACTTACCTAGCTGATTTAACTAGTCAGTTAGCTGGCAAAACTAGCTGACTTAACTAGCTAGCTACTTAGTTAGCCAGATGAAATGACTAGCTGAAATAACTAGCTAACCAGCTGTCTAACCATCTGAATTAACTTGCGTTTTAACTAGCTAGAGAGCTGGCTAGCCAACTGACTTTTTGAGGTGACTTAACTAGCCAGACAGTTGGTTATCCAATTGACCTAACTAGTTGATTGATGAGCTAGGCTGTTAGCCAGGCAGGTGACTAAATTAGCTGGCTTAACAAGTTATCCAGTTGGATACCAGTTGACTTAACTAGCTTTGTACCTCTCTAGGCAGCTACCTGACTTAACTAC
>NW_007247954.1:0-948 GCF_000164805.1 Carlito syrichta | reverse complement strand
GCCTGGTAGCTATCTAGCTGACTTAACTATCTAGTTAACTACCTTGCAAGTTGGCTAGCCAGTTCTCTTAACTAGCTGAATTAACCAGCTAACCAGCTAGCTAGCCAACTAACTTAACTAGATCACTACAAAGCTACACAACTGGCTAGCCAGCTGAATTAACTAGCTGACTTAACTAGCTAGCTACCTAGATAGTCAGCTGAGTTAAATAGTTAGGCTGTCTAGGTAGCTAGCTGACTTAATTGTTATCTAACTAGCTAGATACCTCTCTAAAAAGCTGACTTAGTTAGCTGCCTAGAATAGCTAGCTGATTTATCCAGCTATTTACCAAGTTAGCTTACTCATTATAAAACGTGCTAACTAGGTTATTTAATCATCTTACTTAACTTGTTACCTAACGAGTTAGCTAGCTGACACAATCAGTTAACTTAACTTGTTAGCTACCTAGCTAGCTAGCAGAGATATCCAGCTGAGTTAACTCATAGCTAACTAGCTAGCCAGCTGTCTTAATGAGCTAATTTCAAAAGCTGACTTAACTAGCTGACTTAGGTAGCTGATTTAATTATTTAGCTAGCTGACTTAAATGGCTGACAACTAGTTAGCTAGCTGACTTAACTACCTGAATTAAATAGTCAGCTAACTATTCAACTAGCTGAATAACTAGCTGATTTAATAATTGGCTAACTAGTTAGGTAGCAGATTTAAGTAGCTGACTTAAATAGTTAGCCATCTAGTAAGCTAGCTGACATAGGCAGCTGTCTTAACTAGTTGTATAACGAGAGAGCTAGCTGACATAACCACTTGGTTAACAAATTAACTAACTGTTTTAACTCGTTGTAAATCGAGTTAACTAGCTTTCTTTACTACTTGGTGAATGTGTTAGCCAGGTGACTTAAATTTTTGGCTGACAAGTTGAGAGACTACTTAGCTGATTTAACACTTTGGCTT
>NW_007247953.1:3134-7207 GCF_000164805.1 Carlito syrichta | reverse complement strand
CCAGAAAGCTTCCGGGTGTCTTCCTGATAATTAAAAAAGGAATCTGGGTCACGCGAGGCCTCAACCCATGAATTGTACAGTGCTCCATTATAAGGGCTTATCTGGAATCTGGGCTTCTAGCTCTCCAAATTCTTCAGAGAACCTGCCACTTGGAAAGGAAAAGTGTCATCATAGATTCTCAGCAACCTTCTGGTCCTCTTGATTGTTATAACCAAGAACCAGTCTCTGCAATTCAGTTGGTTTCCTCAGGAAAACCAAACCAGATTACTGGACTGAAAGACTCATCTCGCCATATTTGTGTGTAACTCTTAAGATGTACCCTGTAATCCTAAAATTTCCGTTTACGCATCTATTTGATATGGGCTGGTGGTTTTGAGGTTTGCTAAGCATGTAGTACATATTTTTAAAGGTAACCAGGAATCACGGATTCCACGTCCCTGGGACAAAGCAGGGCATTTGTCTATTTGCATACAGAATTTTGGAATCCGGATCGCCAGGGAAAATCAGGGCATCTTGCTGAGAATGAGAAGAGAATTCGTGTTCAGGGAGTCCTCAATCATCAAAATCTGTATGACCTCTTGATAAGTTTAATGAGGAATCTGGGCTTGTAGGTCCCTATATTTTTTAGAGCTACTTGCTGCGTGGATACCTAAAATCTCTAATTACAGATCTAAGAAGATTCCGGTCCTCTTGATAGTTGTAATCAAGCATCTGGACATACAATTCCGTTTGTTTCTTATGAACATCTTAGGACATAATCCAGTTTCCCAGGAATGAATTGGCATTTCGTGACAAAATCCCTCGCTTCAGGTTACCTCAAAATACCAAAATTTCTTGCGGTCAGACTGGTGGAAATTGGCATATTGGATTTATAATATTCCACATTTTTACGATGTCTTGTTAAGGGGAATCTGGTAACATGTATTACATTTCCCAGATACCATATTGGAGTCTTTCTATTGATATCCAAACAACTGGAATTCTATGTTCATCAGGAAATATCTCGGGTATTGCTGAGAATGGAGCAGGAATCTACATAAAGGAAGTCCTCATAAACGGGAAACTACATTGCCTCTTGCTACTGAAGAATAAGGAATCTGGTTTACACGAGTCCTCAAATCCCAAAAACCTACAGGGAGTCTTACTGAGGGAGAAAAAAGTATCAGAGGATTGAATCTGGGGATTGGGAGTCCTCATATATAGGAAACTTCACAGCCTCTTCACAGCTAAGGATGAATAAGGAATCTTGGTTACAGGTGCCATCAATCCTAAAAATCTACAGGGCGTCTTTCTAAAGGCTAAACAAGCATCAGGATTTAGAAACAGGAATCTGGGAAATGGGAGTCTTCATATAAAGGAAACTACACAGACTTTTGCTAAGAAAGAATAAGGAATCTGGTTTGCACGAGTCCTCAATGCCAAAAATCTACTGGGCATCTTGCTAAGGGCTAAACAAGAATCAGGATATCGAAGCAGCAATCTGGGGAATGGAAGTTCTCATATACAGGAAACTACATGGGCTCTTGCTAAGGAAGAATAAAGAATCTGGGTTACAAGAGTCCTCAATTCCAAAAATGTACACGGCATCTTACTAAGGCCTACAAGACTCCGGGCTTAGACGTCCCTGTATTTTTCAGAGCTGTTTCCTATGTGGATACTATGAATCAGTCTTTCCAGAAGTCCAGCAACATTCTGGTCCTCTCGATAGTTTAAACGAAAATATGGTACCTCAAGTCCATGTAGATTCTGGATCCTCTAACGTCAAATTCCAGGACATAAGTAATCATCTCGGGTTTTTTGAATATCAGCCCTGAGTTCAGGGTTACCTCATACTCCAGAAACTTCTGGTAGTTCAACTATTCGGAATTAGGACCTTGAGTATAGATGTTGCAAAATGTTTAGAAGGTATTTTTGGGAGGACACCAGGGTCTTGGTTTCCAAGTCCACAGGAACAATCTGGAGTCTTTGTATTTGGATCCACGGATCTAGACTTCCAGGGCACTGGGAAACATCTGGTCGTATTTGCTGAGAATGAAACAGGAATCTGAGACACTATGTCTCTAGAAAGCTTCGATTCATGATACCAATGTGGAACAAGGAAAATCAGTTTCCATGTGACCAGCAAACTTCTGGGCAGTTGCTAATTTTGCCCTGGCTTAAGGAAGTTCTCATACCTAGAAGCCTACAGGATTTTTCTAAATGCTAATCAGGAATTTAGTAGTCCAAGTCCTCACATTTTTCAGAGCTAATTCCTATATCCGTACCACAAATCAGTCATTACCAATCACCAGGAACCTGCTGCTCCTGTTCTTAGTTGCAATAGAGAATCTGGCCATCTGCTTGGCTTTTTTTGCAGGATGGTCTAACGCCAGATTCCAAACCCAATGAATCATCTCCCCAGTTTTAGTGTAATTTCTGGGTTCAGGCTTACCTCCTAATCCTGAAACTACTGCTGGATTTATAGATTGATTTTGTAACTAGAGATTAGGGGATCCCTCATATTTAGGACGTACTCTTAAAGGGGATACAGCAATCTTGGATTCAGGGGCCCTTCTGAACTTTTGGGCGAATGAATATTGGTATATAAGAGTTTTTACTTCCACATCGCTAGGTAACGTCATGGAGACTTACTGAGAACAAAGAGAATCTGGGTTACGTGGGTTGCCAATGCAAGAAGTCTACATGGCCACATTGTAAGGTCTAATCTGAATCTGGGCTTCTAATTCCCCATATTATTTAGTGCTACAGGCTCTTGGATATGACAATTTTGTCATTATAGGTTTCAGCAACCTTCTGGGCTTCTTGATAGTTGTAAATGATAATGTGGACCTACAAATCCGTTGGGCTCCTCAGGACAACAAAGGGGAGATTTCAGGACTCAAAGAATCTTATCGCCATCTTTGTAGGTAACTCTGATCTTAAGATGTACCTTGTAATTCTAAAACTTCCGTTTGTCCTTCAATTCGAATAGGGGCCTGGTGTTTTGAGGTTACCAAGTATTTATTAGGTACTTTTAAGGGTAAACAGGATTCATGGATTCCACGTCCCTAAAAAATTTCTGGGCATCTGCCTATTTGTATGCAGAGTTTGGGATCCACACCACGAGGGAAAATCAGGGCATCATGCTGAAAACGAAGAGGAAATCCGGTTCTAAGAGTCCTATTTGCCAGAATCTACACTGCCTCTTCATAAGGTTTAATCAGCAATCTGGGCTTCTAGGTTCCTACATTTTTCAGAGCTACTTGCTCCGTGGATACCCTAAATCTGTCATTAGAGATCCTCAGGTACTTTCTGGTCCTCTTGATAGTGTAATCAAGGATCTGGCCCTACAAATCCTTTTGTGTCCTAGGAGCATATACGACCATAATCAGGTACCCCTGGAATCAAATGGCATATTGGTACAAAATTCCTCGATTCAGGTTACCTCAAACGACAGAAATTTCTTGTGGTCGGGTTAGTGGGAATTGTGACATTGGGTGTAGAGGATTCCACAGTTGGGGTGTTCTTGTTAAGGGGAACCATGAATCTTGGATTCCAGCTCCCCACGTACCTTATGGGTGTGTTTCTCTTGATATCCAAACAACTGGAATTATAGGTCACCAGAATATGTCTCAGTGCCTTGCTGAGAGTGAAACAGGAATCTAGGTAATGGGAGTCCTCATATACAGGAAAGCACATGGCCTCTTGCTAAGGAAGAATACGGAATTTTGGTTGCACTTGTCCTCAATCCCAAACATCCACAGGGCATCTTACTAAGAGATAACAAAAAATCCGGTTTTTGAAGTAGGAATCTGGGTAATAGAAGTACTCATGAACAGGAAGCTGCACTGCCTATTGCTATGTAAGAATAATGAATAAGTTTACACATGTCCTCAATCCCCAAATAATTCAGGTCCTCTTGCTAAGGCCAAACACGAATAAGGGTGTTTGATGTATGAATCTGGGGAAATAGAGTCCTCATATACAGGCAATTACATGGCGTTTTGCTAAGAAAGAATAAGGAATCTGGGTCACAAGTGTTCTCAATCCCAAAAAAGTACAGGTGGCCTTCTAAGGGCTAAACAAGATTCAGG
>NW_007247953.1:0-3114 GCF_000164805.1 Carlito syrichta | reverse complement strand
GGGAAAGGGAGTCCTCATATTACAGGACACTACACGACTCCAGCGAAGGAAGAATTAGGAATCTGTGTTACACGAGTCTTCAATATGAAAAAAAATCTCAGGACGTCTTGCTACTGGACAAAAAAGAATCAGGTATTTGAGCTCCCCTCATATTTTGGAGCTATTTAGCATATGGGTATTAGGAATCACTCAATTCAGGACTCCAGCATCATTCTGGTCCTTTTGATAGTTCTAAACGGGTATCTGGCACTACAAGACGGTTAGGGTCCTCGGGACAATGAAGGCCAGATTCTAGCACATAAAGAATCATCTTGCCATATTTGAATGTAACTCTTGGTCTCAAGATGAACCTTGTAATTCTCAAACTTCCAATTGTCCTTTTATTTTGAGAGAGGCCGAGGGTTTTGCAGTTGCCAAATGTTTAGTAAGTATTTTTAAAGGTAACAAAAAATCATGGATTCCCCATCCCTAGGAAACTTCTGGGCATCTGTCTTTTTGTATACAGGGTTTTGGAATCCACATCGACAGGGAAAATCAGGGCATATTGCTGAGAACGAAAATGGAATCCGGATTCTTGGAGTTCTCATTCACAGAGTCTACAGGGCCTCTTGATAAGGCTTAATCAGGAATCTAGCCTCTAGGTCCCCACTTTGTTATGGTGCCTTCTACAAGGGAACCAGGAATCTTGGATTCTAATTCTGCAGGGAACTTTTGGGAGTATTTCTATTGATATCCAAACAACTTGAATTCTACATCACCAGGAAATGTCTTCGTGTCTTGCTTAGAAAGAAGTAAGAATCTGGGTAATGGCAATCCTCATATTCAGGACACTGCATGCCTCTTGCTAAAAATGAATAAGGAATCTGGGTTACATGATTCCTCAATACCAAAAATCTAGAGGGAGTCTTGCTAACAGCTAAACAAGATCAGAACGAAAAAGAAATCCGGTTCTAGAGGACCTCATTCGCCAGAATCTACAGGACCTCTTCATAAGGTTTAATCAGCAATCTGGGCTTCTAGGTCCCTACATTTTTCAGAGCTACTTGCTCCGTGGAAACCCTAAATCTGTCATTTGAGATCCCCAGGAACTTTCTGGTCCTCTTGATAGCTGTAATCAAGGATCTGTCCCTACAAATCCTTTTGTGTTCTAGGAACTTCTACGACCATAATCAGGTACCCTAGAAATCAAACGGTATATTGGTGTAAAATCTCTCTATTCAGGTTACCTCAAACTACAGTAATTTCTTGTGGTCAGGCTGGTGGGAATTGGGACATTGAGTTAGATGATTCCATATTTTGGGGAAGTCTTGTTAAGGGGAACCAGAAATCTTGGATTTCAGTTCCCCAAGGAACTTATGGGAGTCGTTCTCTTGAGATCCAAACAACTGGAATTCTAGGTCATCAGGAAATGTCTAGGCACTTTCCTGAGAATGAAGCTGGAATCTGGGTAATGGGAGTCCTCATATACAGGAAACTACCTGGCCTCTTGCTAAGGAAGAAGAAGGAATTTTGGTTGCACTAGTCCTCAATCTCAATAATCCACAGGGCGTCTTAATAAGAGGTAATGAAGAATCCGGTTTTTGGAGTAGGAATCTAGGTAATGGGAGTACTCATATACAGGAAACTGCACTGCCTATGCTAAGGAAGAATAAGGAATATGGTTACACGTGTCCTCAATCCAAAAAAAAAAACTCAGGGCGTCTTGCTAAGGGCTAAACAAGTATCAGGGTTTTTAATGCATGAATCTGGGGAAATGGAGTCTTCATATATAGGCAATTAAACGACCTTTTGCTAAGAAATAATAAGGCAATTGGGTTACACATGTTCTGAATCCCCAAAAAACTACAGGGTGCCTTGCTAAAGGTTAAACAAGATTCAGGGATTCGAAGCAGGAATGGGGTAATAGTCCTCATTACAGGAAACATCACGGACTCTTGCTAAGGAAAAATAAGGAATCTGTTTTACACAGTTCATCAATCACAAAATCTACATGGGGTCTTGCTAAGGGCTAAAGAAGAATCAGGGTTTCGAAACAGGAATCAGGGGAAAGGGAGTCCTCATATACAGGACACTACACGGTGAAGGAAGAATAAGGAATCTGTATTACACGAGTCTTCAATCCGAAAAGATTCTCAGGGCCTCTCGCTATGGGACAAACAACAATCAGGGCTTCGAGTTCCCCTCTTGTTTGGAGCTATTTAGCATGTGGATATTACAAATTAGTCAATTCAGGACTCCAGCAACATTCTGGTCCTCTTGATAGTTGTAAACGTGTATCTGTCACTACAAGTCCGTAAGGTTACTCAGGACAACAAAGGCCAGATTCCAGGACAAAAAGGATCACCGTGCCATATTTGGATGTAACTCTGATCTTAAGATGAAACTTGTATTTCTCAAACTTCCGTTTGTCCTTTTATTTTGAGAAGGGCCAAGGGTTTTGCAGTTGCCAAATGTTTAGTAAGTATTTTTAAAGATAACAAGGAATCATGGATTCCCCGTTTCTAGGAAACTTGTCAGCATCTTTCTTTTTGTATACAGATTTTTGGAATCCACATAGACAGGGACAATTAGGGCATCTTGCTGAGAACGAAAAGGGAATCCGGATTCTTGGAGTTCTCATTCACAGAAGTCTACAGGGCCACTTGATAAGGTTTAATCAGGAATCTGGCCTTCTCGGTCCACAATTTGTTAGGGTGTCTTGTACACGGGAACCCAAAATCTTGGATTCCAATTCCCCAGGAAACTTCGGGGAGTCTTTCTATTGATATCCAAACAACATGAATTCTACATCACCACGAAATGTCTCGGTGTCTTGCTGAGAATGAAGTAGGAATCTGGGGAATGGCATTCCTCATATACAGGAAACTGCATGCCTCTTGCTAAGGATGAATAAGGAATCCGGGTTACATGAGTCCTCAATACAGAAAATCTAGAGGGCTTTATGCTAAGAGCTAAACAAGATGAGGGCTTCGAGCACCCCTCATGTTTTAGAGCTATTAGTTATGTGGATATTACAAATCAATCATTCCTGGACTCCAGCAACACTCTGGTACTCTTGATAGTTTTGAACGAGAATCTGGCACTACAAATCCATTTAGATACTCGGAAACTCTG
>NW_007247952.1:91715-108538 GCF_000164805.1 Carlito syrichta | reverse complement strand
GGGCTGAACCTGGGCGCGAAAAGCGCTTCCGCCACCTCGGGGACTGGAATCTCCACGGTGCGGATCGAGTGCGTGGTGCCCGGCCGGAGGGCGGGTCAGCTGAAGATGCCACTCCGAACTTCAGCGCCCCTGCACCTGCCACGAGAAAAGTTCGACAGAAAAGGAAATTTCACCCGGGGAGAAGCCAAAGTCACATTCCAGTTGAGAGGTGCCATCGTGTCGCGGCCACATCCACAACCGTCCCTGCCTGCCTGCCTCCGCATGGCTCTTCAATAAATATCTGTTGAGTGAATGGATTGTTCTGTTTCTTGAATAATTGATCATCTCCTTGAACACTGTTCGTGTGCTTGAGCATATGGTTTGGGAAAGGCTACTACCCATGGTGCTGCTTCTATGTTTCACACAGCCCCTGCTTCTTCTCAATAAGAGGACATTAGCTGTCATTTGCAAAGTTGGTTTGTGGAACTTTACTGGACAGAATAAGGAGAGGTGGGGGTGCAGAAAATACTGAGATTAGAGTTGATTAAAATGCTAATCTCCAAATTCGATGTGTTTACCATATAAATTAAACAGCATCTGTATTCAAAAAGGGTGCATATAGTATAACTCCCAGGAGGTCAAACTCATCAATATTAAACATGTCACTATTGTGGCCGCCTATAAAAAGGAAAAAGACAAAAAGGAAACACCCTCGGCACAAACACATGAAATCACATGTCATGCTATAAACCACCCCTTTCCCAAGCAAACCCTTCCAGGCATATTTTGTCCTGTAACAGAGTTTCTTAACATTCTGGCCTCCATATTAGCAAAACCACATTTCTTCATTGTACATTTTGTCCTTATTTTTATTACTTATTAAATTTAGTTGCCTATGGTTAAAGGTTGCCTTTTAAACATTATCGGTATCTAAAGAAGCTTCAAGCAGTAAACTAAGATTAAAATGACATTAACCAATGTGTTGCAAGGATTTAGGTTAGAACTGTATTGTTAACCACTTTGAAAATATGGAATAACTATGCAACTTGTTAATATTTTCAAGGTAAACGAGAAGAGGGGGAAGGACTACATATTATACAAGGCAGTTTGTATGTGACAAGCAAATATGTAGTCTTCCCTTACATATTATGAACCAACATTTAAGCCTCTCCCCTTAACCATTTTTAGTATTTTTTTAAAGGTTTGGTCCCATAAGTCTTTGATTACTAGATTTTTTAAATGATGTTTTAAAAAATAAATGTAACTTGGGGACAGGTAGCCAGTTGCCCTCGGGTGACCCTTTTGAGTAAATGGTTTAAAGAAATCAACTTTGCCAGGGTAATATCCCAGTCTCCAAGCGATTCCGGGGTACTTGAAAAGCCTTTGTTTCACCTCTTTCACTAGACTGCTCTCTCTTTTTTTTCTAGAACCTAGGCTCCTCAAAGGGCACAATTTGCTGTGGCTATTAGAATTTTCTGCTTCTTAGAGTGCTGAGGTATTTTGAATCTTGATTTCTGCTCTTTCTTTAACAGAACATCTTTGATTCTGAACTTTTGGTTTCCTTGTTAGTTTCTTCTGTGATATATTCTAAAGTTCAGGACACAAAAGAAGGGAGGGAAGAAGAGAGGGCGGGAGGGAAAGAGAGGACTGTGGTTTTTTTCACATCCTTTGAATATGGAACAATAGGTGACAGTTGTGCAGGTCACAGTTGACAAAGCTCTGTTGCACGCAAAGGCTCATTTGAAACTCACAAGTGTGTCAAATATAGTCAGGTACCTTAGCCCAATAATAACTAACACATGAGCTCAGACTCCAGCTAAAAGATTTGTCCAAGGTCACATAGCAGCAGAGGCAATACTTGAACCTACAAATTTGGATCCCAAATTCTTTGTAACAAACTAACACTACAGTTTACTCTTCGGGGGATTGCTAAGGATATCAGAAAGGCAAATTAAAAAGCTCTGCCAAAGCATTTTCTGCATTTAGTAGCCTCAAAGACACCTTGGGGCACAGCCTAAGCTTAACTCCATTTGGGCAAGTAAAAATATCATATCTGTGGTTCCAAAAATGCATTTAACAAATAATTAGAGATCCTTTCTTGTGCTCAGCTACATCTTGGGTACCAGAATACAGAAAAGGAACAGGAAATGTGAGCAGCCTCTATGTTCAAGGATCTAGCCTAGTGTAATTGTCAGCAAAAACCTTCGGTATTAGCATCTGAAAAGAAACACAAAAATTGTATATGAAGTCAAATGCAGTGCTATCTATTTTCCAGCAGAGGAAATGGATATGGGCTTTAAACGTAAAACTGGTAAAAGTAGACTGGAAAACGCTAAACAAATACTGAACTCTAAGTGATAATATGTAACGTATTCTGATGTAGTCGGCTTAAGTGTACTGATCTCTGCAACTTACTTTAAAATGCATCAAAAAACAAAATGCTTCAGTGGATACATGGATAGATATGTGATAAGGCAAATATAATCAAATGTTAATTGTATAGTTTACATGGTAGATATATGAAGATTACTGAGAAATTCCTCCAATTTTTTCATATGTTTAAAATTTTTTATGCTGAGATGTTAGAGAAGGAACAGGTTGCAAGAGTATGTAAATTTCCCAGCATTTTTTGGAATTAGAAATATGCAATGGTTAATGGCACTCAATAAACACTAAATGAAAGAACAATCCTCCCTTCCTGCACTGGTACCTACCTATGTGCCTAAATTCCATATCATTTATTTTTCTCTCTCCTTTCAGCTCTCCTCTGCCATCACTCTCTTGACTATAAAATATACCGCAAGGGTTTTTTTATTTTTTATTTTGGTTTGGTTTAGTTTGGTTTGATTTTGGTTTTTCTTTCTGCTTACCCTTGGCGGAGTGTTTTAGAATCCCTAATAAAACAGTTTGTATTTTAATGATTCAACTCATTTATTTTCTTCCAGCAGGTGAACAATTTTCTCTTTAAAAAGACAACTTTTCTGTCCTGGTGTCAATAACTAAGCTGTTGCTTTCCCAGTTCACCTCTCAGTCCTGACTTCATTCCTACATCCTAGGCCCTGCACCCGCTTTCTAGAAAACACCATGCCCCCAGTCTAATTCAGCGTTTCTGAAACTTAACTATTTTCTCTTGCATATCTTCTTTTTCTTTATTTCTTCTTTCAGTGAAGGCACCACAATTACTCCAGTTGCCCAAACCAGAGTTGCTTCTGACTCCTCCTTCTGTCTCGGTCCCCACAATTTACCAGTCATAAAGACTTCTCTGTTCCTCCTTAATGTCTCTCAAATCCATTCCTGTCTCCAATCTCAAGTACCTCTTCTCTAGTCTCCCTCCCACCCCCCACCTCTAATTCCCATCTGTTCTCTCCCATTATCATCAATGCTTCTCCACTAGGGTGATAATTTCGCTCCCTAGGGAACATTTGACACTGTCTGGAGACATTTGGGGTTGTTACAGTGGGGGAGGGGGTGATGTTACTGGCACCAAAGATGCTGTGAGACATAATGCACAGAAGGACTCACCCATAAACAAGAGTGACTCGGCCCAAAATGCCAACAATGTTGTAGTTGAGACACCTGCTTTGTCGTGAAGCCTCTCTCAGCTGACAGCCAATACATGTCTACTGATGGAGTGAAAGAAATAAGAAATCAAAATTACCTCTCTCAGTTAATCAAACTAAATCAGAAACGTGAAGGCAGGACCTAGCAGAGCAAATCAGATTTTCAACACTTATCTATAGTACCAGGTATCTTAAATGGTCAATTAAAGATATTCAAAGTTCCAGGAAGCTATGCGATTTGTAGACATATTCCAATTTCCCACTTGGTAAGATGATAAGAGATTTTCTTGTCACCAGGATTGAATTCCCAGACCTCATTTCACAGAGATGATTATGTGCATCACAAACAAGCAGTTATGTAGCTTTTAATTTTTACCATTATTCATTTGCTTTTCAACACAGAACTTAAAATAGAGTGTTTAAGAAGCAGAGAAAAAGGAGACTATTACTTTCCCCAAGCAATACAGAATACACTACAAATTTGTTTCTATATCAGAAAAAAAGTTAAAGATAAAAATTCTAAGTCACGTAAGTTCCTTTCTGCAGCACATGGAATAGAAATGCCATTGTCTCCTAACCTCTAGACAGCTCATTAGCTTCCTCTGAAAAACGTCCCCCCTAGTTATGCAGGTATGCTTTAGCTTTCAATACTTATCAGTCAAACATTTTCTGATTATTTGAAACTGAGAGACAAAGGAAGATATGAAAACCTTTATTTGTTCCTATGTCACAGAGAAATTCCTACGAAGTTAAAGGGTTCAGGTATTGAGTCTCTAGACACACAGTTCCCAAGTAAAGACATATTCTTTCTACCTGAAGGAGACCATTAAGGTTCACTTAAATGAGTTGTTAAAACCATTCAGGATTACTACCACGGAAGGCCCATTGAAAGTGACTCAACCCATAATGTACTTTGTTTAGAGGCAAGAAGTGACAAAAAGCATTCTAACGGCAGATCCATAAGGAATTAAGATTGAGAAAGGCAATCCTTCACCTTAGAGTCATACTCTGCAAGATAAATACGTGGAAGCCTCATGCGTAATACAAAATTTTCTAGTAGACACCTTAAAAATGTGAAAAGAAGCAGATCAAATTAATTTAATAGTATGTTATTTAACCCAAAAGATGTAAAATATTTCCATTTGAAAAATCTATAAAAATTATTAATGAGATAGTTTACATGCTTTGTTTCATACTAAGTCTTTAAGGTGGAAGCGTGTTTTATACTAGCAGCAACATTTCAATTTAGACCGGCCACAGTTCAGTTGCTTGATGGCCACATACACCTAATGACTGCTGTTTTGGACCCTGAAAAACCTTATCCTTAGATTTTTCAGAGCTTCTGAATCAACTCTTAGAGTCTGCAATGGTTGATCCAAACTGTGATTGAGTTTTAAAACAGTACTATGTATTTTGATGGACTTAAGATGAAAGTCATATATAAAAATATAGATGCACCATAGGTTTTCACATGCAAGCATAAAATTTCATATTCAATAAAATTTTCAACCCTTTTTTTAGCCATTCAGCTTAATAGAGATTTAACAGAGATAATAAGTCCTAGCTCTTGCCACCACTGAAATAAAGAATTCCCAGAACAGGAAGGAGAAAAGTTGATTCTAGTATAAATATGAACAGAAGAGGGGAAAAGATATTTCAGAGAGCACTCTGGATTGAGCAATCCTTTTTCTGCCTTAACTAGTGAAATAAGGGCAACACACAAAAAGGACAGTAGTTTGTGCATGCGTATTCTGCATGCATGATGATGATCTTAATATTGATTTAAATCACATTGCTCCCTAAAATCTCTCAATCTCTCTCTCAATAGATAGATAGATAGAAAGATATTACATACACACACATATTTTAATGCTCTTATCTTGAATTCTCAGCATCAGCACTTTCTCTTATAAGAGTCAAAATAATAGCCATATGGAAAAGAGCCAGAAAAGGGTGAAGTAGACAATACATGTTTCAACTTTGGGCAATGGCTTTGCCTGCTAACTATAAAACAAATGGCTTTATCCTCTGCACTCCCACAGAGAAATTAAGGGAAATTTTTTCTGATCAGAAGGGGATCCAAAGGAAGTTTTTAAACTCACATCTCTCACTGAAGATCACTCCAGGGACTTGCCCTCAGGTAATTTAGACTTAGAAAATGGTCAGTCATTAGATTTTTCTGCAACACAAAGTGAGGAGCTTTGCAACACAAAGTGAGGAGCTTTGCATCAGCTTCATTTGCCTCCGAAGAGCAGGAAAAGGTTAGTAGGAGATTTTATACACTTCGCCTGCGTGGGAGCTTCAGCTGTATAAAGGTGATCTCAGAGTGACCACTGGAGAAAGGGATAATTTTACCATCTCTAACTAGTATTTTTGTAATCACATAGAAACATCTGTCACCAGAGTTTCACAGAAAAGTTATTACATTACTGGTTTACTGGGTTAACTTATCAGTATCCGTGACAACACTTTAAATCTTTCCTCCCTAAGAGATTGGGAAGGATAAGAAAACTGATTTGGAAATCTTCCTTTCCACAGTGTGTTAAAGACTGCTATAGTTCTTTAGCGCTTTAGTGCTCACCTAGTCTTCTAGAAGCTTCCCAGCCATTTCTTCATTAGCCCTCCTAAAGCTCCTGGGACCTCATTTAAGGCATTTAAGACATATAAATGCAAGGCTTAAAAATGACAATAAAAATAAAAAGAGTGGCTGAGCAATTGGATTCTTTCACAATTTGAAATGTCCCTTCTTTAAACATTCAAGAGTTGTTGACTCTGGGGTCCCCGGGGAGAAAGGCCCTGGGTAAGGTAACTTGTCTCCATCAAGGCAATAGCTTTATGGGCCTCAGGCATTGATGGGTTAGAAAGCTTCAACTAAATCAATCTCAGCTGCAGGGATTGAAGAGGGTGGGAGTACTGCTCCACTCCTGTGTACCCAGCTGCCTGCTGGTCTATGACTATAAGATGTGTTATCTTAACTCCACAAAGTGGCAACTCCCTTCAATATTTAAAGAACTGAGAAGGGGTTTAGAGGGCATTGTTGGAAGCCTGACGGGTGGGTTTTCCTCCTGATTTTGTTCATGATTCATTGAGATCATTTAAGTACTAAGTACTCGCAGGTGGTCATATAGTGGTGATCAAAACATACTTGCTCCCTGACCTTGGGAACTTGCCATATGAAGAGCAAGGACAATGAAGACAAGCAATGAACAAGTCAGTAAACAATTACAGTATGTAATTACAAATTGTGACCAAGGATTTGGAGGTTAAGAATGGATGCCCTAAGAAATAACCTACGATAAAGGTGGCATCTTGGAGAACCTGGTATTTCTGATAAGAAATGGAGGCGAGAAGGATTCAAGCAAGCAGAACGTGTGAGAAAAATATTTAAGCACAGAAAAAAAAGTGTGAGTCCAAGTCAGGAAGCCCAGTAGTTTATTGATAAGAGCAAATGGTAAGGTAGTTCTATGACTCAGAAACTATTACCCTATTTCCACAGCATCTAAGATCGCAGGAAGTCTCTTAATATTTTATACAGTATTTTCATGTATCACCTATTTTCAATATGACAAAAGAGGATTAATAATTTAATATCTTTTAAGAAGTATCTGATCCTTGCAATCATTTATGCAGCTAGGGTGTGAGCTAAGTAACTATACGGAATACAGGAAGAGAGGTTAATAGAATCGCCTTGAGAATGCTGCCAAATTGAACAACAGGTGGGCTCCAGTTCCCTTAATACTTTCCACGTGCCCCGTGATTCTGAGAGGTATCCAGCCTCTGTCCTTTTTCGGTCCCCCAAAAATCTCTGCAACAGCTTATTTTTACCATTTGCTACTTCTCTCAGTATTCCACCATAAGAAATTAAATCCCTCTACCAACCCTCCTGCCTACCTTTTTAAATTATACTTTTTCAACTTAACCTGTAATAGTATAGGAAGAACTGGCCTTAAGGAAAGTGAATTCAAATTTTGACTTTACCACTTATTGCCTGGATGATTTTGAACAAATAACTTCATCTCTGTGAGGTTCAATTTTTCCATCTGTAAAAAGAAGTATAACAGCAACTACTTTATAAGACTGTTGCAAGGATTTAATTAGACAACGTGTGCAAGTGGCTTAGCACATATTAGAGGCTCAATAAACGTTAAAGAAAATTAAAGTCTGTTATGTAACCCAAATATTTCCAGACCTCTAACAGCCTAAAAACACAGAAAGGCAAAATTGTTAATTCATCAAGACTGAGAAGCTAGACCTTTTGTTGCCAGACCTGAGAAGCTAGACCTTTTGTTGCTTAGTGTCCTGAACTGTCATCTTGTCAACAGAGACCCTCAACTTATGCCACCTCAGTGAAGCATCAAGGGGCAAGTGTTTTTCTAATTGGTCCGGGGTTTTCCTGCTTCTAAATGCTGATTTCATTCACCACAATCCTCGCTATATGTGCTACAAAGATTAAGCCCTGAGTCAGTGTACCCAGGACCCCAAACCAGAGGATTCAGGTTGAGCCCTGCTTTGAGACATGTCATGAAAGGAATCCTTATCAAAGAATCCCCAGATACAATAAAGGTTAGACTTGAATTCATACTGGGTACTGCAGTTTGGAGAAGGTTTGCTTGTCCCCACCACCTCCCATGTTAAAATTTGATTCCCAACGTGGTGGTGTTGGGAGACGGAGCCTAGTGGGTGGTGTTTGGGTTATGGGGGTAGACCCCTCATAAATACATTAAGACCTTCCCTGGGGGTGAGTGAGTTCTCTCTTTATTAGTTCCTAAGAGAGCTGCTTATTTAAAAAGCACCTGCACCTCCTCCCTCTCTCTCTTGCTTCCTCTCTCACCATGAGATCTTTGTACATGAAGGACCCCCCCCCTTCTTTCACTATGAGTGGAAGAAGCCTGAAGCCCTCACCATATGCACATGCCATGTTTCTTCCACAGTCTGCAGAATGGTAAGCCAAATAAACCTTTCTTTTCTTTATAAATTACCCAGCTTTGGGTATTCCTTTATAGCAGCACTAACAGACTAAGACACTGGGTACCCCAGATCTGACTACATCTGGCAGTTTCCTCAGAATACATTTTCTGAGCATGATCTAATGGTAAAAGTCAATAGTTTAGCAAATGGATAAACAGAATGTGGTATCGACATACAATGGGATACTATTAATCAGTAAAAAGAAAGTATGGTACCTGCTGTGACAGCAATGAACCTCAAAGACAATATGCTAAGTGGAAAAAGAAATCTTATCTTTTATGATTCCATTTATTCAAAACACCCAGAAAAGGCAAATATAGAGACAGAGAGTAGACTAGTGGCTGCATGGGACTGGAGGTAGGAAAGGGAAAGTGATGGTAAATGGATATGAGTTTAACTGAGGGGATGGAGATATTCTCAAAAGAGATTGTAGTGACAGTCACACAACTCTGTAAACATGCTACCAAAACCATTGATTAAAACAGATGAATTTATGATATGTAAATTATACCTCCACAAAACCAATTCTAAAATATATAACTAAAAAAATCAATAGTTCTCATTTTGGGCTTTGGCTTGCAGGCAGTGATTTCCTGATAAGAAATGGCCTAAAGGCTGTTCTCTTCAGTCTTGGGCTGGGTGTCCAAATTCAACTCACCTCTCGGGTCCAAAAGGATTCTAGGGATGGATGCTCCAAGGTCAAAAAGGCCAGGGCTGCTCAGGAATGAGTCTGTCTCACTAAACAAGCTATGTAAGAAAAGGGCATTTAGTCTGAATTTGTCATGCTTTATTGACAGGAAGTAGTCAGTTGGTGTACACATTATAAATTTCATATTCCAGCCCCCCAGACCTTAATATTTCTTTTTAGGAAAAGATGAACAGGACAACCGTCTTTGGGGTCCTCTCCACTGCAAGAACTTTTCTTTCTTCTTAATAAACTCCTGCTTTCCCACCAAAAAAAAAAAGGAAAGAAGAAGAGATGAGCAAAAGAGAATGAAATGTTTTTCAAAATTGCTAAGCTGCAAAATAGACTAAAAATGTAACAACTGCCAGTAGGAGTGACAGGGACCATCAGACATCTCAGTCCCTAGCAAGGAAAGTTTTCCTAAATATTTACCTCTCTTCTTGATTGGTCTGAAAGATATGTTGGAAAGAAAATGGCAGAGTAAGAAATAAAATTCAAACCTGAGTTTCAACTGTTTTCTAATTCCCAACTCAACTGCTTCATGTATGCATACAGTATCTGAGTTAGGAAACATGTAGTTTCAAGGAGCCAAAATTCACTCAAGGTACAGGTACTATCAAAGGATACAAAAGTTATTTGCATGAACTTCCAAGGACAGGAAATAAAGGACTCTGGGCCATATCCAGTGACTTAAAAATCATCAGGCAACTATTTCCTCTATCTCTGGTCTATCTGTTGCTTCTAATTCTCTCTCTTTGTATCTGCAATCTCTTGCTTTCTCTGCTTACTAAACAGCATGTACATGGCCTGAAATGGCTGAACAAGGTCAGGTTCTACATGACTTTACAGCTCAAGTACTCAGCAATGTTTGACTCATCTCAACTATGAAGTGTCCCATCAGTTTTGAGTGTCCCCATGATACAATCAGCTGAGGTCAAGACAGAAGGGTCACAAGGTCCATTATGGCTATCTAGGCCTACAACGGTAGGCAGAATGATGGTCCCCAAAGGTGTCCATGTCCTAATCCCCAGAACCTGCAAATAAGTATGTCACATGGCAGTAAGAAATTAAGGTTGCAGATGGAATTAAGATTGTTTATCAGTTGACCTTGTCCAGAGTAGCCTGGACTATCTAGGTGGGCCCAATGTCATCACAAGGGTCTTTATGAGGTGAAGAAGGAGGTGGGAGAGTTTGAGTAAGAGATGTGAAGACAAAAGCAAAAGTCAGAGTGACATGAGGAAGGGTCCTGAGTCAGGAAATGCAGGCAGCCCCTGGAGGCTGGAAAAAGCAAGAAATAAATTCTCCCATAGAGTGTCCATAAGGAACATAGCCCTGCTGACACTTTGCTTTTAAGACTTCTGACCTCCAGATCTGTAAGATAATACATTTGGGTAGTTTTGAGGGGTTTTTGTTTGTTTGTTTTTAAATCAGGGGCTACTCTCTTGCCCAGGCTGGAGTGCAGTGGCACAATCAGGACTCAGCACAGCCCCAGCCTCCTGAACTCAGAAGATACTTCCACCTCAGCCTCCTGAGTAGCTGGGACTACAGGTGCACACCACCATGCCCAGCTAGTTTTATTTTTGTGGAGATGAAGTCTTGCTATGTTGCTCAGGCTTGTCTCAAACTCCTGGGCTCAAGCAGTCCTCTGCGTCGGCTTCCCAAAGTGCTGGGATACAGGCATGAGCCACTATACCTGGCCCCCCTCCTCTGGGTAGTCTTAAACCATTACATTTGTGGTAATTTGTTACAGCAGCATTAGAAAACTAAGGCAGTGTTTAAACAATGAATGTCTATGTTGAAACGATAATCCTCAGAAGAACTTCACATTTATCCTTCAGGTCTTGCTTATTAGCAAATTTTACTTATAAACACAGGAAGAATCAGACTAAGAGACTGTTGGGGAAAGGTGGTGTTCATCTCCTTTTCCTGGGCTGGAAATGGGAATCCTGACTGCAATTGTGAATTTGCAAGACAGCTAATTGGACATCTATATAAAATGATGCACAGGATGTCTTGTCAGTTTGAAACATTCAAATGACAACATGGATTTATTGAGATTGAGCCACACTGAGGAATCAGAGCCACAAACAGTTTACTTAACAATTAACTTTGAGAATAAATAATATATAGGTTTTGTTAAAGTTAGTGCCCAATCTATTATTAAAAGGTTTAGTCTAATTGTGTTTCTGTTTTTTGGAATGATTATTCTATCTCTGGTCTTAGCCTAAAACTATAGTACATACCCCGATCCACTTGCTAACTTGGCATCTCCTCTAAGTTGACTTAAAGACATCTCAAATCTAACATATCCAAAATAATCCACCAGCTGTGCCCCATCCTTCCTCTATCCTCAATTCTAGCATCCTTTATCCCCTGATTTATGAGATTATCAATTACAGCAACGAGAACATCATTCTAAAGGCTTTTTTAAAGAGACAAAGTCTCAGGCTGGTTATGCTGCCCAGGCTAGTTATGCTGGCTATGTTGCCCAGGCTGGTCTCAAACTCCTGGGATCAAGCGATCCTTGATCTTAGCCTTCTGGGTAGCTGAAACTATAGGTCCATGCCACCGCATTTGACTCTAAATGCTTTTTTGTTGTTTTTTTTTAATTCATAAATATATCTTGGATCTGTCCTCTCCTTTCCATTCTCCTTGCCACAGCCACAGTCAAGCTCAAAGTCCCATGTATCTCTCTTCAGGACCACTGCTACAGCTCCCTCACTAATCTACTCAAGACATACACAGTTTCAATCCATTCCAGACCATAGGAAAAAAAATCTAACATGCAGATCTAACCACCGACCACTCCTCTATTACTCTCTATAACCTGCTTAGACTTAAGACCCTTATCAGTCTAGCTCCTAATTTTTCAGTTTCATGCTGGAGTTCCACATATGTGATTGCTTTCCAGCATTTTAGAACAGCTCCTAATTTCCTTTTGGAAATCCATGTGCTTCTAGGGAAGCTGATTTCACCCCTGCCCAATATCTGGAGTGGAATATATGCCTTACAGATCGTTCGTGTTAAGAATGAACACTTGAACTCTGCTCGTTGAATCTAAATGGATCTAGGGCAATTGCTGGAAATGCTTGCATGAAGGGTCTGGATGGGGTGGTATTAGATGGACAAGAGACCTGGAATGCTCGAGCTCTATTCAGCACCAGGAGGGAGACCAGCCAATAGCATATCTTGCCTCTGTGGGGTAAACATAAGCCCTAGGATAAAATCATGAACCTCTTTGAACATAAGAATAAATAACTGGCACAGTGGTGCACACCTGTAGTACCAGCTACTTGGGAGGCTGAGGCAGGAGGGTCACTTGAGTCCAGAAGTTTGAGGCTGTGATAAGCAATGATTGGACTGTGAATAGTCACTATACTTCAGCCTGGGCAACATAGTGAGACCCCATCTCTGAAAACAAATAAATACATACATGCATACATTAAAAATAAAAAAAATTATGTTGTATCATATGTACCCTATAAACATGTACAGCTATTATATACTCATAGAAACTTTAAATTAAAAAATCGTAAACCTCTATGTGAACTTATAGCTAAAGGCTGTTACCTGGAGTAATTTCATATGCAAGTATATAAATTCCCTTATTATTTAATATACTTGAGTTAAGGTTTATATATTGGTAGATACTCTGCATTTTTCCACATTTACATGGATGTGAAGACTCGATATTGTTAAGATGTCAGTTCTTCCCAATATAGTCTATAGATTCAACACAATCAATTTCCAACAAGCAATTTTGTAGCTATTGACAAACTAATTTTAAAGTTTACATGAAAAGGGAAAAGATAAAGAATGGTGAACATAATACTAAAAAAGAATAAAATTAGGAGATTGACACTCCTAAATTGCAAGACTTACTATAAAGCTGCAGTAGCCAAACAGTGATATGTTGGTAAAAGAACAGACATACATATTATACAGCACAAAAGGGAGCCCAGAAATAAAATTTTAAAATATAGGCAACTGATGTTTTATAAAGAAGACAACTCAATGGGGACAGGATAGTCTTTTCAACATATTGTGCTGAAGCAATTGGAGTTCCAAATGCAAAAAATAAAATAATCTAGGTGAAACCCTATACCTGTCATGAAAATAAATTCAAAATGGATTATAGACTTAGGTATTATACACAATACCATAAAACCTCTATAAGAAAACATAGGAAAAAACTTATGTGACCTTGGGTTTGATCACAAAAATTTATGACCATGAGTTTTTAGATATAACCCTTAAAGTACATTTTATGGGAAAACAATTGATGTTAGACTATTAAAATTACAAACGTCTACCCTGTGAAAAGCACTGTTAAGAGAATCAAAGGACAAGCCACAGACAGAAAAAAATTGGCAAAATACACATCTGATAAAGAACATGTGTTAAAAAAATACAAAACTCTTAAAGCTCAACAATAAGAAAATAGTTCCATTTAAAAATGAACCAAAAAATCTGAACAGATACCTCACCAAGGAATATACATGAATGACAAATAAGCATATAAAAAGATGCTCATCATCATTTGTCATCAGGGAACTGCAAATTAAAACAATAATGATGACATACTATTACACACCTCTTAGAATGGCTAAAATCTAAAACACTCACAACACCAAATGCTGGCAAGCATGCAAAGCAACAGGGTTCTCATTCACTGTGGGTGGGAATTCAAATATGCTACAACCATTTTGGAAGACAGTCGCAGTCTCTTACAAAACTAAATGTAGTTTCAACATATAGGCCAGCACTCTTATATATCCAATTGACTTGAAAATCTAAATTCACACAAATCCTGCCAAAGAATGTTTGTACCAACTTTATTTAAATTCACCTTGAGTACCACCTTGAAAAACTCACCCTGAAACTCACCTTGAAAGCCAGAAGCAACCAAGATATCCTTCCACAAACAGATGGATAAACAAACTGTGGTACATCCATACAATGGAATATAATTTAGTGACGAAAAAGAAGAATGTCTAATACATATTGCTAAGTGAAAGAAGTTTGTATGAAAAAGCTACACATTGCTTGGTTCAACTAGATGACATTTCAGAAAATATACATCATTTAGTTTCAGAAAACTATAGAGACAGTAAAATGATCAGTAGTTGCCAGGGGTTCTGGAAGAAGGGAGAAAGGTGAATAGATGCAGCATTTGGGATTTTTAGGAGAGATAAGTTTTCACTTTACTATGTCAAAATGTATAACCCTACATGTATTCACACTCTAGTTCTACCAAGTTAATATTCTCCTATGAATACTTTGTGCTGTATTTATGTGCAATTCACATATTCATTCATTTTCTCAAGACATCCTCATTGAGCACCATATAACATGTTAGGCACTACTCTATGCCAAGCTATTGTGTATGTCTTTGGACATATATCATTTCTTATTGGATTTTTCATGTGAGCTTCTTCTATAATTGAGTAGTTCCCCATATAGTAAAATTATTTATTTACATCTCTTCTGTTAGCTCTTAGAGTTGGGAGACAATTGTAGACATTGTAATGACCTTGTAAATTACAATCACCAGTCAGAGAAAATCTTGTGAAAACACAAGATTCCGAGAAATACACTTTTAATACCTATTTGGTGTGGGCGTATAAAATATATAAAATAATTCAGGGTTTTAGTACGGTGAAGAGATGCTTACACTTAAAGGAAAAACATTGACTTATCTTAAAAGCCAAAATCTTACAAAACCCAATTAAGAAATCAACTTGTACTGATTATAGAGCTCTCTTAAAGACTCAAGAGTTATGGCGGTGAAAAGGGAATACTTATACACTGTTGGTGGAGTATAAATTAGTACAACCTTTGTGAAAGTCAGTATGGCGATATCTCAAAGAACTAAAAGTATATCTACCATTTGATCCTGTAATCCCACTACTAGGTATCTGCCCAAAGGAACGGAGACCATTACATAAAAAAGACACCTGCACTTACATGTTCATTGCAGCACAATTCACAGTTGCAAAGATGTGGAAGCCACTTAAATGCCCACCAATTGATCAATGGATAATGAAAATGGTTTTTTTTGGTTTTTTTTGTTTTTTTTTGTTTTTTGAGTTGGAGTCTCACTCTGTCGCCCAGACTGGAGTGCAGTGGCCGCTCCCGGCCACCGCAACCTCGACCTGCTGGGCTCTGGCGATCCTTCCACCTCAGCCTTCCAAGTAGCCGGAATTACAGGCATGCGCTACCACGCCCGGCTAATTTTTTGATTTATTGTAGAGATGAGGTCTTGCTGCCCAGGCGGGTCTCGAACCCGCGGGCTCAGGCAATCCACTCACCTCAGCCTCCCAAAGGCGCGGGATTACAGGCTCAGCCACCGAGCCCGGCATGAAAATGTTATATATGCACTATGAAATGCTATCCAGTCATCAAAAAGAAGTAATGTCTTTTGCAGCAACTTGGATGGAATTGGAGAACATCCTAAGTGACCTAATGAAGGAACAGAAACCAAACACAGCATGTTTTGACTTATAAGTGAGAGCTAAACAAAGAATCTGCAAAAGTTTAGGGTAGGCATGTCCAATCTGCTGCCTGCGGGCCGTGTGTGGCCCGGGACAACTGGTAATGTGGTCCCACAGAATCTTTTTGGAGTGCAGTGGCAAACTCACAGCCACTCCAGCATCAACCCTTCCAAGTAACTGGAACTACAGGTGCGTGCTACCATGCCCACCTAATTCTTAATTTACTGTAGAGAGGAGGTCTCACCAAGTTGCCTGGGCTGGTCTTGAACCCATAGGCTCAAGCAATCCACTCGCCTCCGCCTCCCAAAGTGCTGGGATTACAGGCTGAGCCACCGAACCTGACCCTCACAAAATCTTTTTTTTTTTTTTTTTGAGTTGGAGTCTCACTCTGTCGCCCATACTGGAGTGCAGTGGCTGCTCCTGGCCACCGCAGCCTCGACCTACTGCGCTCCGGCGATCCTTCCGCCTCAACCTTCCAACAAGCTGAAACTACAGGCGTGCGCTACCACACCCTGCTCATTTTTGATGTATTGTACAGACAGGTCTTGAACCCATGAACTCAGACAATCCACTTGCCCAGCCTCCCAAAGTGCAGGGATTACAGGCTGAGCCACCGAACCTGGACCACAAAATCCTTTAATATTGTGTTTTTAACTTTATTTTATTCGTGTCCCATGCATAGTACCATTTTTGAAGCTCACAAGCAGTCCTTATTCATGACATTGCTTTTTGGCAGTACATACATTTGTGAACAGCTATTTTCAGTTATGAAGTACATAAAGAGCAAAATTCAAACAAACGTTTTTGACAAGCACCTTGAGAACACGCTAAAAATTATGATCGCTTCCATTGAACCAGACATTGATAGATTAGTTTTTGTTGTTGTTGTTTGTTTTTGAGCTGGAGTCTCGCTCTGTCGCCCAGACTGGAGTGCAGTGGCCGCTCCCGGCCTCCGCAGCCTCGACCTACTGGGCTCCGGCGATCCTTCTGCCTCAGCCTTCCAAGCCCCTGGAACTACAGGCGCGCGCTACCACGCCCGGCTAATTTTTTGCTTTATTGTAGAGATGATGTCTTGCCAAGTTGCCCAGGAGGGTCTCGAACCCGTGGCCTCAGGCAATCCACTCACCTCAGCCTCCC
>NW_007247952.1:50164-91686 GCF_000164805.1 Carlito syrichta | reverse complement strand
GTCGAGGCTGCGGTGGCCGGGAGCGGCCACTGCCCTCCAGCCTGGGCGACAAAGTGAGACTCCAACTCAAAAAAATAAAAATAAAAGTAAGCTCAAATTTTCCACTTGTTTTATATTGTTCTCATTTTTCTAAACTTTATGATAAAAATATAAAAAATAAAATAAGTCATTATGTATATAAACTAACTCGATTATATAATTTAAATTTTTTAATTTAAATATGTGGGGTACAATTCAGGGTTAGGTATACAAATGTTAATTATGCAGGTACCCTTGTTGATGAAGTATGCCCCCCTCCCCTGGCAGTTTCCCACTGCTGTCAATCCCTTTCTTATAAGTATTATAATAGTTGTTCAAGTTTCGCTTACGAGTGAGAACACGTGATACTCAGTTCTTTGTTTCTGTGATAGATCACTCAGTATTATAGTCTCTAATTCCATCCAAGTTGCTGTGAAGTTTATAATTTTGGCTTCTTTATGGCTGTGTAATATTCCACTGTGTATACATACCACATTTTTTAAATCCAGTTCTCTTTCGATGGGCAACATAGTTGGTTCCATGTTTTTGCTATTGTGAATAATGCTGCAATAAACATGCATGCGCAGGTATCGTCTTCATAGTATATGATATAATTTATGTGTGGCCCAAGACAATTCCTTTTCACTCAGTATGGCCCAGGAGAGTCAAAAGTTGGACGCCCCTGGTTTATAGAATGTATAACAGACATTGGAGACTCAGAAGACAGGGAAGAGGGGAGGGACAAAAAATCACCTATCAGGTACAATGTTGTACAGGTAGGAGCGGTGGGTACACTTAAAGCCCAGACTTCTCCATCATTATACAATGCAATCATATAAATGAAAACTATGTGTACCCCTAACACTACTAAAATAAAAGTAAGAGCTATGTCATAATAACTTGATTCCAGGAACGTGGCCTACTTCTTAAAGTTTTGAAGTCATGGACTTGGCAGCCATAAATGGTATTGAGGGTTATGGAAAGAAACGTAGCATCCCACCAAATCTCCCATTAACGGAGACAGTAACTTTTTTCTTTCTTGCTTGCTTTCTTGAGATTTTTCATGCTCTTGATTGCTCTGTCTTTCGATTTCGTAGATGTTATTTCCTAGCACTGTTTTAGTCTCACAGCAATATTGAGCAGAAAGTAGAATTCTCAATATGCCCCCTGACCTCTCAACCTTCTTTGGCATCAACATATTGCACCACAGTGCAGTAAAATTCATGAACCTCCCTTGAAATATGTAACCATCTTTCTTAGCAGATAAGCAGCTTCTCTGTTTCAGGAAGATTCTCAACGCTTAAAGGAATAAAAGCCATAGTATTAATTTTTAATTTTTTAGCAGAGACGAGGTCTTGTTTTGTGGCCCAGGCTGGTTTCAAACTTCTGGGCTCAAGCAATCCTCCCACCTTAGCTTCCCAAATTGCTGGGATTACTGTTGTGAGCCACCACACCTGGCCTGTAGTATTAATACTTTTGTATTAAGGAATATGTATAAGTTTCTTTTCCTATTTTTAAAATGTATATCAAAACCACTGTGAGGTATCATCTCACCTCAGTTAGAATGGCTATTATCAAAAAGCCATAACAAACAAATGAAGGTGAAGATAAAATAACATCACAAATGATGGTGAAGATGAAATAAAAAAGAAATCATTTTTTCTTTTTACTTGGTTTTTTTTTTAGTCAAGGTCTTATTCTGTCATGCAGGCTGGTATACAGTAGCACAATTACTGCTTACCACAGTCTCAAACCCCTGGGCTCAAGCAATCCTCCTGCCTCAGCCTCTCAAGTAGCTAGGATTACAGGTATGTGCCACCATGCCCAGCTAATTATTTGAATTTTTGTAGAGTCAAGGTCTTGCTATATGGTCCAGGCCGATCTCAAAATCCTGGGCTTAAGCAATCCTCCCACCTCAGCCTTCCAAAGTGCTGAGATTACAGGCGTGAGCTACCTCTGAGGACAGAACAATGTCTTGTTTACCATTGTATCTCTAGGGCCCTATGCCATGCTTAGTAAATAGTAGACACAGCTTAAATGAATTAAAGTACCTCCCATTTGCATTGTACTAATGGTGAAGTGACAAGAAAGGCTAATAGACTCTATGGTCCCTGCCTCTAGCATTCCACATAAGAATGTGGGAGAAGACAAGAAAAGACAGAATGGTGAACTGTTAGAATAAGTGACACAGAGTTTAAGTGCAAAAGACATCTAGAGGGTGGGGACATAATGCTTGATGGAATGATTGAAGAAGACCCAGTGAAGATCTTTTCACTATTTTTACAGTTCAGGAAACAGGGCATTTTCCTGAGTTCTTGCACAAGGGAGTGAATGATTTATTTAGTGTCAATCTTTTCCCAGATTAGGAGCCATCGTTGCAAAGAAGTTTGGCAGCCTGCCCTACGACCTTCATTTGCAATGAGTCCAAAGCTTGTAATTACTATCGATTACTATTATTTTTGCACTTAGTTTACATCTGAACACAATAGATGCGGGCAGATGCAGAATTTTAGATTTTGGAGATTGCATAGAAGCTTCATTGCAACAAGTAGATGGCAGAGAGTTCCTCCAAAAGTTTGTTTGGTAATTGCTCTAGTTGAAAAATATATAATATTGTCTGCTTTCAAAGAGCCTTAAGGCATACAATCTCATTCAAGTTTTATATACTGTGCAGAGTGAAACTAGTGATCCCTAAGTTTTAGGTATTCTTATGTCTGGAATAAAAACAATTATAAACAGTCTTTTAGAATCTTGACCTGACACTTTTATTACAAATTTCAAAATTCCTGATGGCAGTGGTTATTAAAATACGATGACAAAGATGTAAATTTCCTGTATGAGAAACAAATTTGGTTCTGACATGACTGTCCCCTATGACCATCAGGCAATGGTATCACTCCTGCTCGTATGTTTGCTTTATTTAAAAGTAAATATTATGCATTTTTAATTTAATATACATTGCTGCAGATTCCTGGATTTTTTTCTGGAAAAAAATAGGACCCAGAAAAAACTAAAGCTCCAAAAATAAATCTTTCAGGGAAGGAAAGTGGATTGCTGTATATGGACTGGAAGAGCTAAGAGTGTAACACGCAGACACAAACAGGAACGCTTACAGACTAGAAAGTCCTGGGGAAATGATTTGAGGGAGTGCAGTTAGGACGTTTATGAATGTTTGTGGGAGGGAGTTCCGAGCATAAAGGTCAATAAAAAACAAGGGATGGAGTTTGGGAGTGGGTGAGGGAGACAAAGGGTGCAGTCAGAAGATGGACTTGGGCACAGCAGCCAGTAAGTACGTGTAGGAGGATGGAGGGTCAGAAATGCACTCAGATGCCAATTGAATCAGAGTTATATGAAGCAGGAAGATGCCAAGTAAAGAATGCAAATAAGAATGTAGCAAAACAAGGGTGAAATTATTGAAGCAGGTGGTCTCTGGCTAAAGAGGAAGGGGTAAAGGTGAACGGTGGGAATGAAGTGGGGGACTATATCACCATACTTACAATGCACAAATATGAAGTGTCCACAGTGATTTTTTTAGATCAATGCTGTACATTCTTTAGAGAAAGTAGCTATAGGAATTCAAGAAGAGTAGTCAACTAATTTATAATACTGAAGAAAAACCATAAAGTTTGCAAATGAGAAACATAGGATTTTTTTTTTTGAGTTGGAGTCTCACTCTGTCGCCCAGGCTGGAGTGCAGTGGCCGCTCTGGGCCACCGCAGCCTCGACCTGCAGGGCTCAACACCATTAATAGGTTGGATGTAACTGAGGTTGTTACTTAAGACTGAAAACAAACCGTATCAAGAGAAAAAAAGAATTTCTTACTTATGAATTGGAGAAATGTAGTACCATACACCATGTAGTAATTTTGGAGTATATAAAATGTATTAATTGGACTGAAACTGTTAAAATTACAATTATTTTACATATCTATGCAGCACACATTTAGGTTTCATAAGTACAATATGCGAAAATTAAATACACTTTGACATCAAGATTTTTTTAAAGAGCCTATTGTTAACTGAATGTGTCCTCCTATCAATTATAGCACAAATGAGCAGTCTTCATAGTCTTGACTAAAGAATTGTATGCTGGTAATTCATATTCAAAATTTTAAATGTAGCACCTGAGTAGATAAACAGAGAAGTAAATATTATCTTCTTCCTTCAATTTGTTTGCTTATGAAGAATCAGGTTGAAAATATTGAATACGTTTTCATTTTTCTATTGTGCTTTTATAAGGAAGTTAGTTTAAGAGCCTGAGGGATTGAAAAAATTACATATCAACTGGCAACAAACAGAGGCATTTTTTTCCTGGAAAACGTGTGTTGTAATTTATAAAAGAAGTATCTGAGTTTGTTTGTTTGTTTTGCCCTGCTGTAAAAGCTAGCATTCAGCTGATAGTGTTTAAGCATTGTTTTCAGGCATTACAGTGTGCTGACAATTTTGGCAAAATTCATGAGAACAGTTCAAATGAAACAAACTTTAAAATCACAGAGAGAAATAATTGTAAACTCTTGAAGGCACTTTTTCTGGAGAAAGCTATTTTAAATCCTTTCAATTAGCAGTTAGCTCTTCTCCCACTAGCTTAGCAGTTGCTATCTTTGTGTTACAGACGCAGATGCTGAAGCAAACTCATGGTTAATGACCTTATTCAAGGTCACTGAATAAATCAGTTTCAGTCCTAGGGCTAGACTTCTAACCACAGAGCCATTATGTGCAGCCCGTCTCCTGAGCTGTGTTGCCATTAATTGACCCTCTAAATACTTTGGGTTTTCAAATCTCTTTTAAAAATTCAAAGTGATGAAACCATAAAAATGGGAACACAAACATGCATGCGCACACACGTACACAATTCATCTACTTTGCAGCATTTTTTAGTGCTAAGTGGAAATCTAGAAGCTTTCAGAACCAGACAAATCCAGCTCGTAGAAATGTGTTGTTTGACCAACAGAATGTTGGAGTGTTAAAAACTTTGTTTTAAATTAGCTGTCAACATTCAGAAATTAGAAGCTTTGTGAGGTTGGCTTTCTGGCTTCTTTTTAAAAATTTAAAGACCTGGGACTTTTGCCTGTATTATCAAATGGTAAAAATCTCCAGGTGCTAGGCATCATGGCCCCTTTTAAATGGACATAGTTTATCCCCATCTCCACGTGGTAGCTGCTTCATAATTTACATTAAGTGCCTGGCCTCTGTAGGTATGTGAATTAGAGAACCTAGGTATGTAAGGATCTAATTAAGTGACTTGCTTAGAAAACTTCAGTAGTTTCCAGGTCGTTTTCCAGGGCATGCCATTCAAAGCCTTTACAATGGAGCTTCAGTTTATCTTTCTGTCTTACCTTTCTCCACTCCCGATCACCTTCTATCTGTTTCCATTCTAAAATATGAAACTTTCTCTGAATATGGAGTACGCTATTCTCTATTTAAAGTACTCACTGTATTCTAAACACAATGTGTACATGCTGGTATTCCTGATTTTGTGTGCATTTCTGATTTCCTTTGCTTAAAAGGCCTCCCCTGTTCCTACACCCCAGAGCAACTTCCTGTGGGAATTTTTTTTTTTTTTTTGAGTTGGAGTCTCACTCTGTCGCCCAGGCTGAAGTGCAGTGGCATGCTCCCAGCCACCATAGCCTCGATCTGCGGGGCTCAGGCAATCCTTCTGCCTCAGCCTTGCAAGTAGCTGGAACTACAGGCGTGGGCAACCATGCCCAACTAATTTTTTGATTTATTGTAGAGATGAGGTCTCACCACGTTGCCCAGGCTGGTCTCGAACCCGCGGGCTCAGGCAATCCTCTTGCCTCAGCCTCTCAACGTGCTGGGATTACAGGATTTAGCCACCATGCCCGGCCTTCCTGTGGGAATTTTATCAGCTTCAATATCACTTCCTGTATGCAGACTTCCAAATTATAACCCAGCTTGGTTGTCTGAAGTTCCTCACTCCCTTCTCTTTGTTCTTCTATCACTGCATATGGCAACTTGCTCTTTGTTGATTTGGCTACTTATCTACCTTTTTCCTCATCCCCTAGACCCCCACTAGGTTGTTTGCAACTCTGATCTAAGGACTTTCCGTTTTCTCTATTGTCTGCATGAGTAAAGTTGTGGCCAAGACCATTGAAAGTGCAGTAGTTTATTCTGAGCACAGTCAGGGATACCCTGCATTTAGGTGGGGTGGTCCAAAGAGCCTTTTGCAGAACAGACGATTGCTTGAAGATGGAGGTACTTGCTTGAAAGGAATATATGCAACCTTTCTAATTCTGGACTTTTCCTAACGTGGATATAGGGAAGTGACAGAGAGATGTAGTAGAGTTGCTTGCTATAATAAGACTTTCTAAAAGAGGCAGGGCCACCAGGCAGCCCAACTGTATCATTTTATTTTAAAAGGGGCCATAGATTTCTGGTTTAAGGGCCATCAGAACTGCTTGTGGGCAATGTCACAACCTGTTGATCACGAGGAGTTAAGGGCCCTGCTTTTAGCCTTCACTGAACCCAAAACCCTAATCAAAATGATATGTTCTGGTTTCCAGCCAAGGCCTGTCTTTAAATCTTTCCTAAAGTGGATTACGAGAAATTGAGAAGTTGTATAGACAAGAGGCACAGCTGTAACTAAACCCAAAGTACTACCGATGGAAGTCATGAATAGAACACATATCACAAAGAAATCCACCTCCTTCCCTGTACCCACTCCCACCCCAGCTTCATGGAACTGATATGCTCCTTCACATACTATCTATTTTTGTCACCGAACTTTGGTGTTTCCACGATTCCACCATTTCTGAGGAAGCGTTCACTGCCAAGTAAAGCTGCAAGTGCTGCACTCATTTCTTTGGATCTCCTATTTCACAACACCACACCCAGCTCTTGGAAGATTGATTAAATACAGCGTCTATAGGAAGGATGTTCCAGACCAGAAATCCAAGGAATTACCATCACACTGGAAGTGCACCTGCAATCCTTGACCTTGTGACCAAGATTCATAACGAATGGTCCTCTGACAATTGTATATTAATTTTAAAATATAATTTTAGGATACTTCCTATAAAAAGCATCAGAATACGTAGTTAGAACTCACAAAACAAAAGGTGGACATTAGGCGTTCTAGGATTGGTTAAAGCAGAAGTGCACCATTGGTATCAAGGACTTGGGTATGTTCTATATTCCCATTTTGCCACTCTTTGACTTGTTCCGTCATGGCTTTAAGATGTGTGTTACACTTCCTGATATAAAATGAGGAAAATATCTTGCCAAAGCAAATGTTATTTTTAAATTTTTATTTATTTATTTTTAACTAGAGAGGAAATCCATTCCAATAAGTCTCTTAGCCATCTCCCACCAGAGCACATTGGCCATGATCAGCCCGAACTGGAAGAAGGATGTGAATAGAATATCTGGCATTTTCAGACCTATAGTTAGCTAGAAAGGAGGGGGAGGGGATTTGGGTGTGGCTTAGTGGCGAGAGAGGGCAACTTTGAAGGTAATCACAATGCCCACCCATTCTCCAAGAACACAAAGACTTAAATCGATGGCAAAGAATCATCCGTCCTTCAGTGTCTTCCAACAGACCACCTATGTTCCTGGCTAAAAATATTAAGACCTTACACTAACATCATTTATATTGTTTGTTTTTTATCTACACTGATTCTGTCTGATTTCTATCTAACTTTACAAGTAGACACCACTACCTGACTTCAATCTTGCAATCTTGCTTTTGCCTACTTCTATTTGGTGTTTGAACCAATTACCCCAGTGTTTGAATCTCACCTCTTTTTCACAGGCTTTCAGTTTAGGCTTAAAGGTCTGGGGTCTGCTATGCTTGATTACCTTAACAGGTGGTTTAAGTCGCTGGGAACCCCATCACCTCCCAGATGCACTGGCGGCCTGACAAGAACATAAATTTGGCAGGTCCTCCCATCCACCACAATGTCAGCATAGAACATGCACTTTATACAGCAAAATACCAGTTGGAAAACACCATAGAGATTCTGTCTGGAACCATCCTCCCTTTCTTTATTGCCTGTGATAGGAATTAGATAATATTTAGGGACAAAAGGATTTCAAATGTTGTAAAGCAAAAAGCTCACCACAATAGAAAAGCAGACCATTGTTATTTCCCTACCCCTTCCCTCAAAACAACAAGGTTCCACGTATTGCATATTTCCATTTATATAAATTGTAATCTATAAGAGCTGAAAGTAGGTTAGTGGTTTCCAAGAGCTAGGATAGCTTGGGGGCAATGGGGAGTAACTGCTAGTAGATACAAGCTTCTTTTTAGGGTAAAAAAAAGTTTTAAAGTTTGTGGTGGTGGTGGTTGTTGCCCAATTCTGTGAATAGACTGAAACCCATTGATTAAATGGGTGAATTGTAGAGTATATGAATTATAACTCATTAAAGCTTTTTTTAAGTAAAGAACTCATGTAAGACATTTTAAAAAGTCACTCATTGTATTCTAATGGTATGATTTCAGCATCATCACCCACTTCACCAACCTGCCAATTCCTGACAAATTACAAAAGACAAGATGGAGATTTGCTGATACTCCCGTGTTAAAGAGGGATTTCTGCTCCTTCATGTTCAAACCAAGAACTGTGTATCACTTACATGAGCAGAAAAGGCAGAAGACATAATATTTCTCAGTTAAACATCGTCTGGAACAGAAATGCACATATAGATCTTTGTTCATTATTGATATGATTGCTGAAACAAAACATAATTTTTCAAAGTAGCCTTCAATTCCTGGACTGAATTTATATTCTTATCACCAAAATATAATCCAATAAGTGCTGAATGCTTGCCATACTAACAAACTCTGTACATTATGGGAGTTTTCAGTTTATGACAGATCAGGAAAAATATCACCTTAATAAATGTCTGTGCAACATTTTTTTCTTGAGTGGAAATAAGTGTTCAGATCTAGTTTTTATATGTGAACATCATGGCAACCTAACTTCAGGGAAAAGTTTCTATTTTGTTTCCCCCAACAGATGTTCCTATCTTTAATATATAAAGGGAATGTGTTATTGCTAGGGATGCTTTGATTTCCAGTGGCTTCCCAGAGCCTTTTCAACATTGACATTGGAAAGTACTACTAGATATCTACTTGCACCTTCAGGCTTCAGAGATTAAATTGTTCTTCTGATAGTTTTAAACTTCTTTGCGATAAAATGGAAAAATGTTGAATTTTCACTGCATAAAGTAGCTTATTTAATTTTTTATATTCTTTATTAAGTTACAGTAAGTCCAAATTATTTACTTATTCCATACATAGGTCTCAAATTTGGGGATATGAGACTATGAAGAACAGCTTTGAATATTTTGTTTAATGCTATGCTTCCCAGAAACTCCTCTAAAAAGTCTAAAAAAATTTTTAACTAAAAAATTAGGCTAAGACTTCAAAACACAGACAGCAAAAACAAAAATAGACAATTGGACTATATTAAATTAAAAATCTTTGCAACAGCAAAGAAAACAATCAACAGAGTAAAGAGACAACCTGTGGAATGGGAGAAAATATTTACAAACTATTTATCCAACAAGGGACAAATATTCAGAACATGTAAGGAATTCAAGCAATTCAACAGCAATAATAAAAATATGATCCAATTTAAAAGTGGGCAAAGATTCTGAATAAAAATTTCTCAAAAGTAGACACACAAATAGTCAACAAATATGTGAAAAAAATTTTCAACATCACGAATCATCAGGGAGATGCAAATCAAAATTACAGTGAGTTATCATTTCACTCCAGTTAGAATGGCTATTATAAAAATACAGAAAAATAAAAAAATGCTGGTGAGGATGCAGGGAAAAGGGAATTCTTATATACCATTGATGAGAATATAAATTAGAACAACCATTATGGAAACCAGTGTGAAGGTTTTTCAAAAAACTAAAAGTAGAACTACCATGTAATCTAGCAATCCCATTACTGGATATTTATGCAAAGGAAAATAAATGAGTATATGTTTGTTTCAACACAACTCCCAATAGCTAAGATATGAAATCATCCTAAATGTGCATCAACATATAAATGAATAAAGAAAATATGGTATATAATACATAATAGAATATTATTTATCTGTAAAAGGAAGAAAATCCTGTCATTCATGGCAACATAGATAAACCTGGAGAACATTCTATTAAGTAAAATGAGTCAGGCACAGAAAAATAAATACCACATTTTTTTACTTATATGAGAGGTAAAAAAAAAAAGATTGAGCTCTGGGAAGTAGAGAGTAGAATTGTGGATATTAGAGACTGGAAAGGATAGGTTAGAGGAGAGGAGAGATTGGTTAATAGATACAAAATTATAGCTAGATAGGAGAAATGAGCTTTGGTGTTCTGAAGTACATACAGTTGGGTGAATATGGTTAATTACAATTTACTGTATATTTTCAAAAAGCTAGAGAAGAGGATTTTGCATGTTCATAACACAAAGAAATAAATGCTTGAAATGATGGATATCCTGATTTGATCTTTACACATTATAGTTGTAACAAAATATTGCTCTGTATCCCATAAGTATGTACAATTATTATGTGTCAACTCAAAATAAAAGGAAAAAATTAGATGTGTGAGATGTGAAAAACACAGTACTCAGTATGCAAATTATGCAAATGAGATACACATGATATGGAGAAAGGCAGCAAAAGAAGAAAAAGAAAGGTGGCAGCACAATGACAATTAGATGTTAGGGAAGAAGATCAACTAAGGCTATTATAAGAATTGGGAAATTAAAGTTATTTAACTAAATCACAGGATATTAGAATCATAAACAAAGATAGAATGAAAATTTGTCATATTTTGGATGAAGTAACAAAGACCCAGCAAACTTAATGACATTCCAAAGTTCACATGCTAAGATTTGATTTGTGATTCAGGAATAATGCTCAAAGTGCAATATCACCTATCTCTTCAGCTTAATGAAACTGGTTTGAAAATTGCTATAAGATGTTTAAAATAAAACTATTATGTCTTTTATTTATCATATACCCACAAATATTTTTAGAGTACTCACTACCATGGATCTAGGTCCCTTTGCTTCCCACAATGTGTTTCTCGTGCTGTTTCAGTACAAAAGAATGCCACCACCCATCCAAGTAGTTCAACCCAGAATCCTGGGTGTCTTTTCTGGCCCTCATCACCAGATTCCAAGAGTCATCAAGTTTGGTTGATTTGATCTTTGAACAATAGTCTTAGCATTCTTCTTTTCTTTTTTATTCAATTATTAATTTAGGCCCTAATTAATTCTTAAATTGACCATGTTTTAACTTCTGCCAAGCATGACCCCCAGTTTAGTTTGCAAATTGTCCTAAATCTTTTCATGTTACTTTAAAAAAATCTTCACTGGTTTCTTTTCTCATAAAGTGAAATATAAATGCCTTAGTGGGGTACACAAAATCCCTTTGCTATCTATCTGGTCACTGCTGGTCACTCCAGCTTCATCTCCATCAGAGGTGACCCATCCCCTAAACCCTAACTAGACCTAAATTCTTTCTTTAATGCTTCACCTCTCTTGTTGCTCTTTGTCAGTCCGTCACCTACAGGTGTTGTTCCTCTTGTGAGCTAATCTATTGAGAGGCCTATGTGGCAAGAAACTAGGGGAAACCTCCTACTGATAGTTACAATGGAACTGAGTTCCTCAGCCCAACAACCCCTGAGGAATTGCCATCACCTACATGAACAAACCTGGAAACAGTTTCCCCAGTCAAACCTTCAGATGAGACCATATCCCAGGCCAACAACATGATTGCAGTCTCATAAAAGATCCTGAGCCAGAGGTGCCCTGCTAAGCTGCATCCAGATTCCTGACCCACAGAAATGGTATGATAACTTTTTTTTCTTTGAGTCAAGGTCTTACTCTGTTGCCCAGACTGGAATGTAGTGGCATGATCACAGCTCACCATGGCTTTGAGCTCTTGGGCTCAAGTGATCCTGCCTCAGTCTCCTGAGTATCTGGGTTGACAGCCATGTGCTGCCACACCTGGCTAATTTTTTCAATTTTTTTGTAGAGACAAGTTCTCACTATGTCGCTCAGGCAGGTCTCAAACTCCTGGGCAAAAGCAATTCTCCCACCTTGGCCTCCCACCGGGATTATAGACATGAGCCACTGTGCCTGGCCAGCACATGTTTATTGTTTTAAGCTCCTAAACTTTGGGGTAATTTGTACACATAAATAGATAATTGATGTGAGGGGTGATCCCCAAAAAATGGGAATTATTTTTTGGAGAGTGGGCCCATTGTAGTACCGGTTTCTCTCACTAGGTAAGTGTTCTAGGAGTCCACTGGCATCAGTGTACCAGCCATCATTGTTGTGAGAGGCCTCATTCAGCTTCAGTAATGTCTTTTTTTTTTTTTGAGATTCTTTTGACATATTTGCCCGTTTTATGATGGGTGATTTATGAGTACACCTGCCCATACCACACTGAATGTTGAGCAGTTTTTGACAAGAATAGCATGACCCCCATGTCCCACCCTCTCTATTTACCTGATGTTACCCCGCATGAAAAATGTCCTCAAAGGGAAATGTTTCGCCAATGTGGAAAAGGTGAAACAAAAAACAGCAGAAGCACTAAAAGGCATCACAATGGACAAGTTCAAAAACTGTTTTGAGCACTAGAAAAAAGCATCTCGATAAGTGTATTGCATCAAATGGAGAATACTTTGAAGATGACTGAAGTTTAAGCATAGAATAAATACACAATTTTTTAATAGATAAATTCCAGGGTTTTGGGGGGGTTACCCCCTAGTATACATACACATATGTTTCACCAATTTTGAAAATATAGTTTGCAAGATGGCAATTTAAACAATAAGAAAACCAAAAATAAGCTGGGTGTGGTGGCTCACATCTATAATCCCAGCACTTTGGGAGACAGAGTTGAGAGGATTGCCTGAGCCCATGGGTTCAATACCAACCCGGGCAACTTGGTGAGACTTCATCTCTAAAATAAATTTAAAAATAAGCTGGGCATGATGGCATATGCCTATAGGTCCAGCTACTGGGAAGGTTGAGGTGGAAAAATCATCTGAGTTCAGCAGCTTGAGGCTGCAGTAGCTGTGAGCATGCCACTGCACTCTAGCCTAGGTGATAGAGTGAAACTCTGATTCAAAAAAAAAAAGAGAAAAGAATACTGAAAATGAAAAAAAAAACAAACGAATGCAACAACCATCAGTTTAAAATAGTTCTGTCCATCCTGTACTCTGGATTGATTCAACTGTCTGCTTGCTGTTCATTTAGTATGCCTGAGGAAGAAATGTAACCATACTAGTTTTAATAGATTGTTTCCAAACTCATCCAGGCCTTCATAAGCTATACCTCAGTCCTTTTAATAGTCAACCATTGGCTTCTTTTTTCATCTTTCTCAACAATATTCTGACTCTTTCCCTCTCTCCTCAAGAACCTTCCCCCATCTATCATTCACAGTACATAACTGCTAGTTGACATGCTATAGAAAATCAAAGTCATCAAGCATTGGTTTATTCTTCTTTAATCTCATGGTCACTATTTTTTATCTCAAGGATCATGTGTTGAGAGCTATAATATGCCCCTTCTAAACTATCTCTAATGAAGAAGTTTTCTTTAATTTTTTTTCCTACTTGAGTATTTGTCTAATTTCTTCCAGGCATTTATCTATTGCCTACAACGTTTCTTTTACAAAATCTACCTTCTTTAAATATTCTCCCTTTTCAACTCTCTGTCTGACTTTAGCTTTAAAATTGAACTTTTAAAAAATGGACACATATTACTTTCTGATATGGGCTGAATTGTGTCCTCTTACAAATTCATAGGTTGATGTCTAACCCCCAAGTGACCTCAGAAAGTATCTTTGGAGATATGGCACTTAAAGAAGTAATTACGGTAACATGAGGTCACATGGGTGACCTGCAATCCAATATGACTGATGTACTTATAAGGAAAGGAAATTAGGACACGGACAGACACAGAGGAAAGATCACATGAAGACACAGGGAAAAGACAGTCATCTAAAAGCCAAGGTGAAAGACCTCAGAAAGAAACAACCCTGTTGATACCTGGGTCTTGAACTTCTAGCCTCCAGAACTATAAGTTAATACAAATCTGTTGTTTATGCCATCCAGTCTGTGGTACTTTGTTATGATAGCCCTAGGAAACAAATGCACTCCTGTCTTTCAACTTCTCAACTAAGAATATTCCGGTATGAGCTCTCCCTTCCTAATCTACTGAAGTTGTTTCTGTGTTGTTACGCATGAAGCCATTTGCAAGAGTACACAGTAGTTATTCAATAAATTTCATTTTCATTCCCCTTGGTTGAGTCACTAGTGATTTCCTTAGTGACAAAATCCAATAATCTTTCTCCAGCTTTCATTCCATTAGAACTATTGACATTTTAGACAATGCTGACTACCCTCTTCTTTAACCTTTTTGTTCTTTGCCTTCTTAGGTTTGCCTCTTGGTTGTCCTGCCTCATTTATCTCTGTTCCCCTTGCTGACACATCTTTTCTTCATTTTAAATATTGCTGTTCCTTGTAGTCCTATCTATAGCTTCCCATTCTACACACTATTGAGGAAATTGGGTCTTTTGCTTCCATACACTCACCATGCCACCTAGCAGTAGTAATAACAATGCTAGTAATAAAAATAACCACAATTTAATTTTTGGAGATCACTGATGAGTTTTATAGGCTGTATCTAATTTGATCACCAGCTCTGGAAGACAGATACTATAATTTTACGTATTTTATATAGAATAAAGCAAGGATTTAGTAAGTAATATGTTAAGGATCATATGGTTAGCAAGTATTGGACCTGAACAATCTGATTCAAGAGTTTGGAGCCTGAACAACTGCACTATCTTTTCCCCAATAACCAGGGAAATAGGCTTCACTTTTCAGGCTTAAAGACAAATAGAGGCTGACCTATGAGAATATTTGCATACCTCATAATTTAATTTAAATTTGTAATCAATCTATATATTGTCTTTATAAATTTGAATTATACTTATTTGTCTACACTTAGAATTTTTTAGAAATTTGAATTATGGACCATTGGTACACTTCTAGAATAGTCAGATATTTAATTCAATCATTCCAAAGACTATTGACTTATAATGCATATATACAGATATGTGTGTGTGTGTGTGTGTGTATGTACACACACACACACACACACACACACACATATATATATAAAAGTTTGTTTTAGGAAACTACGTTTAGAATATTTGTTATAGAGAACTGTATTTCATTAATTCAAGTTTTAAAGAATACTTGTCATAGGAAAAGGAATTTCTCACTAATCTTATGATATTCACTATACTATTACTTTATTGATTGTGTTAAAATCAATTAGAATACAACGTTATGTTGATGTTCTTGGAATTTTTCTTTTCTACTCTTTTTTTCTTCACAGAATTTTTTTCAGGGTTCATACACAAGTAGTTCCAATAGATCAATTTTAAGTCATAATGTGAAAGTTCATTATTTTAGGAACTAGAGGCATACCTTAGAGGCATTGCAGGTTTAGTTCCAGGTCATTGCAATAAAGCAAATATTACAATAAAGTGAATATTGCAATAAAGCAAGTCCCTCAAAGTTTTTGATTTCCCAGTGTATATAAAAGTTATGTTTTACATATACACTATAATCTGTACACTATAATCTGTTAAGTTTGCAGTAGCATTATGTCTAAAAAACTGTTTATATAACTTAATTAAAGATACTTTATTGCTAAAAAATGCTGATACAGAGACACAAAGTGAGCACATACTGTTGGAAAAATGCGGCCGATAGACCTGATCTATATGGGGTTGCCACAAACCTTCAATTTGTAAAAAAAAAAAAAAAAAAAAGCCACACTAGCCACAGAGCACAATAAATTGAGGTATGCCTGACACCAAACTGTTAACATTCCCTAAATACATCACAGTTTCGTTAGCTGTGCCTTTTCCCACATGAGATCTTCTCCTATAACAATTCCCCACTCTGCCTCTGACGCCTTCTCCATGCTTGCTGAACTCCTACTTACCTTCCAAGACTCTCCTAATGCTCCCTTCTGGGTCATGTCTTCCAAGGCCCTTCCCCAGGAATAGTTAGTGTCCTGCTATGGTTTCATAGCACGTTGTCCAAACCTGTACCAAAGTATTTCTTTTCTTTTCTTTTTTTGAGTTGGAATCTCACTGTCGCCCAGACTGGAGTGCAGTGGCTGCTCTCGGCCACCGCAGCCTCGACCTGCTGGACTCCGGCGATCCTTCCGCCTCAGCCTCCCAAGTAGCTGGAACTACAGGCGCGCGCTACCACGCCCGGCTCATTTTTGATTTATTGTAGAGGTGAGGTCTCGCCAAGTTGCCCGGGTGAGTCTCAAACCGGTGGGCTCAGGCAATCCACTCGCCCCGGCCTCCCAAAGTGCTGGGATTACAGGCTGAGCCACCGAGCCCGGCCCAAAGAATTTATTTCATTTTTACATGTTTCTATCTTTCTCTACCATTGTGGGCTACTTTACATGTTTCTATCTTTCTCTACCGTTGTGGGGAGGGGCCGTATCTTTTTTACTCTCACATTATCATATACATCCAGGATGCAAAGGAAGCAGTGAGGGAGAAACATCTACATGAGGAGCATTTGAGAGATACGGAGGGGTGATGAGTAGACAACGTGGGATGCCGCGTTCATTAGCATTTTGCTTTTTTCCCAAGTACACAGTAGTCTATCTGGAGAAAACCAGGAAAAAGAGTAGGGTTAGCCAGTTGGAATTGAGAGAGGAGGGGTGATTAGGGGGAGAAATTCAGATATAGTTTCATATTTTTTGAACATTCCACACTTAATTTATTTAAATTGCTTAGAAAGAGTTTTCCTTTCCCTGCAGAAAATATCTGCATGTGATATTTCCAATACGTGCTGTGTGAACTTTAGGCATATCCTAAAACTCTCTAAAAAACCTTGACATAAAGCATATTTCCTATTAAGAAAGTTAGTGGATTATATGCAAAGTTATCAACAGTTGGAATTATTGCTGGTAAATGAAATGTTATTCTGTAATAAAAGTTGTTTTTTCTTTCCAATGTATTGTATATTTAGCAATATATATATACATCTTGATAGCAAGATCAAATCTTAGAAGGTTGCCATTCTCAAATAACTGTAGTAATACCTATGATATTGTTTTAGTGCGTGTAAACTGCTATAACACCCATAGACTGGGTGGCTTACAAAAAACAGAAATTTATTTCTCACAGTTCTGGGAGTTGGAAAGTCAACGGCCAAGGTGTCCATAGATTCAGGTCTGATGAGGGCCCTTCCTGGTCATAGATGGCCTTCTTTTCGCTGTGTCCTCACATGTTGGAAGGGGTGAGGAAACTCTCTGAAGTCTCCTTTATAAGGGCACTAACCTTGTCCATGAAAGCTCTACCTTCATGATCTGATCATCTCTCAAAGACCCTACCTCCAAATACCATCACATTGGGGATTCGGCTTTAATGTTTGGATTTTGGGAAGACACAAACATTTAGATCCTAGTGGACATTGATATTGTTTATTTCCCTTTGGTATCTTGATTATGAAACCCCAGTGTGAGGTGGGCACAGTTACTTAAATCATCTAGCAAACTTCTCCATATTGGTCCTTACCTTTCTTAATTTAAAAGTAGTCAGATTCCCCCCGCTGCTGCCACCTTAAGGGGATGCTTGGAGGGTATTTGTGTTAAGGAAAAATCTGGAGAACATTTGAACCTTCTTTTGGTGAACTACAGTAGTGACAGTAATTACATGAAAAGATAGAGGTAAAAATCTTGAGTAAGTTGGCTCTGTACCTCTAGCAAATTTAGGTGAAGTAAGCCTTGATGAACATGCAATATATAAAGCTTTGGAAATCATTGATAACATTGTGTAAACAGACTTTGAAGTAGCAGAGTATTACTTTAATAGATAAAGGTCTATCGCTCCTGCTCCCAGTGATATAATTCTGAGGGAGCCTGTTTCCTAATATCACCGTTACTCCAGAGCAACTGTGAAAGCTCTAGAAGGAGACATTTGGATTATAGAATGGCTCTCTCTTATGTCCCCCACATTTTTCCTCCAATGTTTAGATCAGGGGTCAGAAGAGTTTTTTCTGTAAAGGGCCAAATAGTAAATTAGGCTTTGTGGCCATATGCTCTCGGTCTAAGCTGTTCAACTCTGCTATTGGAGTACAAAGGCAGGCGTAGACTATATGTAAATGAATGGCATGGCTGTGTGCCAATATCACTTTATTTACAAAAACAGGCAGCCAGCCTGAAGGCCAGAGTTTGCCAACTCCTGCTTTAGAAGAACTGGAAATTCTGGGCTGAGTTGTTTTTGTTTTTATAATGTTAATTTATTTCATATATATAAATATGGGGACATCTGTGATGCAGGGTAACATTCTTTTTCTTCTTCTGGGTACTAGTTATACAGGGACTATAACTTTTTGTTAGTATTCAGCAAGCTTAAAATTATAATATGTGCATTTCCCTATATGTAGGCTATATTTCAAAAATTAGTTTATTTTAAAAATTTTAATAGTGTTCTACTTCTCTGCTTTCAAACATTTCTATAGGACCATAACCACACCCAAAGTTATTTTCAAGACATAGTTCTTGAGACTGTTTTATTTGTTTACTTGTGTCTGGGCTGTTTTATATTTCTTTTTTTTTTTTCTTCCTTTGGCTTTTTATTTTATTTGTATTTTTTTCTATCCGTGTTCATAAGCTGAGTGTTAAACCCCCACAAAATTCTCTATGTTATCCACCAAAAGAGGTGAATGATATCACAGAGAGCAGCCTTCTTTTTGGCTGTCACACTTCACCAGAAGTTTCACAACTGCCCACCTTCACACCCACTCTCAGAAGGTCCTTAGCATGTTTTTTCTCTTTTAGGACTTTGTATGAACATGTAAATGCTAAGCCATGCAAGAATTCTGCTCCCCTCTCTCATGAAGACAAACAAACAAGGATGTGAAAACCTGTGTTCTAATTTTTTGAGAAATTTCAGAGTGGCCAGTGGAACATAGAGTGGAATATTAGAAGAAAATGATGTGTCATAATTTTAGTTTGATAAGGAATAAGTTTTTCTCAATGCCGTGCATAAGGCGTGGTCCTGAGATTGCTTATAATTTTTACCTTCTTTCATCTGGATCCGAGAGCTTTTTAAAAAATAATATATATATATATATATTAGATGTAAGAGTGGATCTTGGGTATTTTCTCAAAATAGACTGTTAATACTTTTAGAATTTTGGAGAGAAGATTTTAGTGCTTTTGTCTGAGCCACTTTGAAGAAAACACAAACCAATGTGTATCAAAATCCTAAGAAGTTGGCACACCATTTTTTCCCCCAAAATTTATTTCTAGGAATTTATCCCAGGAAACCAGGTAATTGTTAAAAGATGTATGTGAAGTGATAGCGATCAAAGATTGTTATAATATAGGTAAGTTGGATATAACATGAACATCCAAAAATTGTGACTTGTTTAAATAAATTAAGGCTCCCTCACAAGGGTAGTATACCTCTATGTCTATTTGTGGAGAAATATATTGATGTTGTATTACCTTGTAGTCAAGGTTCTTCAAATTTCAAGTAACTCCACATCCAATTCAAATAGGTATAATCAAAATAGATTATCTCATTTAACTGAAAATTTAAAGTATAAATTTGACTTTGGGCAGACTCCAAGAGACTTCGAGGACATCCGGATTTGATTTTGCTTTCTCACTCCATCTTAGAAAGATAGATGCTCTTTTCTGTGTTAGCCCCATTCCCAACTCACTCTTTCTATGTGATGATCTGCAGCACATCTGGGTCTTCATTTCATCATCTCCAAGGCCAGAGGGAGGATAGTATTTCCTTTTCAATTGTGTCAGCAAAAGTCTTGAACTTAATTCTCACTGACTGAGACTTGGATTTTGTTCCCATTTCCAAAACAATTATTGTGCCTATAGGGTTGGGTGAGGCATAGCTTACATGCCTGGCACCAGCTGAGAGTAGGTCAGGGCATCTAGTCATAACTGAGTGTGAAAGTGTGACTCTTAACAGGAAAACTGGAATGCTGCTTCTAAAAGATAGGAAATGAAGTTTGGGCAATGCTATGGTTTGAATGTTTGTGACAATCAGAAGTCACATTTAAACTTAATCCTTGGCCAGGCATGGTGGCTCTTGCCTGTAATCCCAACACCTTGCAAGTGGAAGCAAGAGGATTGCCTGAGTCCAGGGAGAGGTTCAACACTAGCCCGGGCCACTTGACAAGACACTGTCTCTACAATAAAAGAAAAAAAAAATTAACCAGGGGTGGTGGTGCACACCTATGTTTTCAGCTACTTGGAAGGCTGAGGCTAAAGGATTGCCTGAGCCCAGTAGGTCAAGGCTGATCATGCCATTGTACTCCAGCCTGGGCAACAGAGTAAGATTCTGCCTAAAACAAAAAGCAAAAAACAAACAAGCAAACAAAAAAACTCACAAACTTAATCCTTAATGTTCCAGGATTGAGAGTTGCAACCTTTAAGTGGTGATTAGATCATGAGGCTTTAAGTCAGAATCTGACACTTATTTTAGTCCACGCATGGCCTACTCATTATTTTATTGACCACTCTCCTCCATGCCTCTTTTTTTTTAAATGGTGAGTTGTAAAATTATTTCATTATATATTACAATGTAATAATAATAGAAATAAAGTACATAATAAATGTAATGCACCCCAATCATCCCCAAACCATCCCTCTGCCCTATCTGTGGAAAAATTGTCTTCCATGAAACTGGTCCCTGATGCCAAAATTTGAGAACTGCTACTGCAGAGCATTCGTCACTTCTCCCATCTGTTCTTCTGGCTGCATCAGTGACCCTCCTTGCCTCTGCCTTCATTAATGGATTAATGGGTTATCCCAGGAGTGGGCCTGGCGGCTTTATAAGAAAAGGAAGGAGACCTGAGCTAGTACAGTCAGCTTTCTCACCATATGATTCCCTAAACTACCTTGGGACTTTGCAGAGTCCCTACCAGCAAGAAAGCCCTCACCAGCTGTAGGCCATCAACTTTGGACTTCCCAGTCTCCATAACCGTAGAAAATAAATTTATTTCCTTTACAAATTGCCCAGCTTTGGATATTCTGTTATAAGCAACAGAGAATAGAGTAAGACAGGCAGGTAACATATAACAACAAAAAAACCATGACAGCAACAACAATAAATCAGATATCCACTAAAATGCCAAGTAAAATAAATGTCACACATTATTAGATGCAGACAGATATCATTAGGAAAAAAACCCTGTAATCCCCCCAACCTCCAAGACATGGCCTTTGATGATCAGTTTCACCATTGCATCCTTAGGTGCGTGAATGATTGAATGCATGTACACACACTAGGTTGGGTATCTTTCATTTTCTCCTCTATAGCAGGAGGTCCCCAACCCCCAGGCTTCAACCCATTGGCTAGGAACTGGGCAGCACAGCAGGAAGTGAGTGGCAGGTGAGCAAGCAAAGCTTCACCTGTTATTAACAGCTGCTCCCCATCACTCACATTACTGCCTGAGCTTTGCCTTCTGTCAGATCAGCAGTGACCTTAGATTCTCATAGGAGCGTGAACCCTATTGCCCATGTGAGGGATCTAGGTTGCATGCTACTTGTGAGAATCTAATGCCTGATGATCTGAGGTGGAGCTGAGGCAGTGATGCTAGCACTGGAGAGTGGCTGCAAGTACAGATTAACATTAGAAGGAGATTTGACTGCACAGAGACCATAATAAATCACTGCTTGCAGACACATATCAAAATCCTATCGGTGAGTGGCGAGTTGATGTACTTCAATCATATAGCTGCATCTGGTGGCAGGCTTTAAGTCAGAATTGGACACTTATTTTAGTCTGCACATGGTCTACTCATTATTATATTTATCACTTCCTTCCATGCCTCTTTTTTTAATGGTGAGTTGTAAAAGTATTTCAGTGTATATTACAATGTAATAATATAATAACAATAGAAATAAAGTACACAATAAGTGTAATGTACCCCAATCATCCCAAAACCATTCCCCTGTCCTATCTGTGTAAAAATTGTCTTCCGGGCCATTGCCTTGCTAGACTCTGGTGTGGCCATGGGTTCTTTGAGCTATGGCTGTCACCATGCTTCCTGGTTTTGGCCTCCTCCCCAACCTTGGGGAGGTGAATCTTCTCTCTCCCTTCTCTTTCTCTCTCTAATTTACTTTTAAATAAACTTTTCTTTCTTGGCCTCAAAAAAAAAATTGTCTTCCATGAAACTGGTCCCTGATGCCAAAAAGTTGAGGACTGCTACTGCAGCACATTCATCACTTCTCCCATGTGTTCTTCTGACTGCATCAGTGGTCCTCCTTGCCTCTGAGTTTCAGCTGATTTTGGCCAGGGAGGAGCATTAGCAGGAAACTAGAGAGAGGAAGGAGGGAGATGTTTGAGTACTTATTCCTATCCTCCTATGTGTGATCACCTTAGAATTTGTGTGCCCAGTCTTAGAGTCACATCTCCTGTCAGGTAACCATTCCCATGGCTCCACCTTTCTCTCTCTCTCTGTTTCTTTCTCTCCAGGATAATTGCTCCCTTCCTAACCCATTCAGAGTTAGGAGTGTATTGGGGTCCTGCTTTTATTAGACTTGAGTAATTATACTAACTCTCATGGTTTCCTCATACTTTGGTCACAACTTTAAAAATATACATATATATTTTTTGAGTTGGTGTCTCACTCTGTCACTCAGGCTGGAGTGTAGTGACACAATCATGGTTCACCACAGCCTCAACCTCCTGGGATCAGGTGATCCTTCCACCTCAGCCTCTCAAGTAGATGGGACTCTAGGAGTGCACCACAATGGTCTGCTAATTTTTAGATTTATTATAGAGACAAGGTCTCACCATGTTGCCCAGGTTGGTCTTGAACTCTTGGGTTCAGGCAATCCTCTTGTCTCAGCCTCCCAAAGTGCTGGGATTACAGGCATGAGCCACTGTGCCTGGCCTGAAAATAATTTTTTTATAAGTAAAACTTGTCTCAAATTTGTTACTTTGATTTTGTCACTCTTTTTGCCAGAACCCTGATAAAGAATATGCCAAAATGTTGACATCAGTTATTTCTAGGTGGTTGGATTATTTTTTCTCTTGATTGGCATTTTCTAACACTTTTACATTGGTAATAGGTTATTTATGTGCTTTCTGTTTTGTTTTGAGTAGGACTCTCACTATATCACCCAACCTGAAGTGCAGTGGCATGATCAGAGCTCACTGCAGCCTCTACCAGGGCTCAGGCAATCGTCCAGCCTCAGCCTCCCAAGTAACTGGGACAACAGCCATGCACCCGTATGCCTGGCTAATTTTTTTATTTTGTAGAGATGAGGTCTCACTATGTTGCCTAGTCTGGTCTCAAACTCTTGGGCTAAAGCAATCCTCCTACTTTGGCCTCTCAAAGTGTTGGGATTTTAGGTATGAAACACTGTGCCTGGCCTATTTATTTGCTTTTAATTTTTAAAAAATGAGGGGTACAAAGCTTGTCTCCATCTATTATTTCCTGTTTTTATTATATATATAAGAATATAAACATACAGAGGGTCTAAAGTGTAGGTAACAGGCTGATTAGTTTAAGAATGTTTCCTATGCAGAGTTCTATCTGCAGCCTGAAACAACTTTCTTATTTATCACTCTAGTGAAATGAGGTGTAAATAAAAATAAACATTAAAATGTACATTTTTCAGTATGTAAAATGCAAAATATACTATGTTTTCTTGTATCTACTCTACAGTCCAGTAGTAGGTAGCTCATTTGAAAACTCTCTTTTTGCACTAATTGTATATAAACTTTCAACTTCAAGATGTCCAGAAAAATCACTTTTAATGCTCTCTATACATTCTTCCCACCATACTTGTATTCTAGACAGTCAATATAAATTTGATGAACCAGTGCAATTAATGCTATTTGTTCAGGGAGGCCAGAAGATGAAACAGCACTCAGCTCAATCCTGGAATTTTTGGCTTTGGTTCTTTCAACATTTGATTTAAGAACAGAGTTTGACTTTGTAGAAGTAAAAAAAAGGATGTCTAAAATTATTAAATATCACCAGTTGAGAGGAAGATAGTTTAAAGAACTTGGTCAATTCTGTGCCCCATTTTCAGACTAAAAGATTAATATTCTTAGTTTAGCTACCTATTCTAGAGTCAGAATAATGGCCTCTCAAAATGTGTCCATGTTCCAATCCCTGGAACCTGTGAAAATATTATCTGATACAACAAGAGAGAATAAGGCTGTAGATGGAATTAAGGATCATCATCAGCTGACCTTCAAATGTCAAGGTTTCTGGACTATCTAGGTATGCCCAATGTAATCACAAAAATTCTTAAAAGTGGAAGAGGGAGGGAGAAGAGTCAGATCCAGAGAGACAGCATCATGAGAAAGCTTGACTATCTATTGCTGACTTTGAAGATGGATAGACCATGAACCAAAGAAAATGGGCAGCCTCTATAATCTGGAAAAGAAAAGAAAACAAATTCCCCTTTGGAGCCTGCAGAAAAGAATGCAACCTTGCTGAAACTTGATTTTTAGCCTAGCCAGACTCTTTTCAAACTTCTGATCCTCAGAACTCTAAGATAATACATTTGTTTTGTTTTAAGCTACTCATTTGTCATAGCAGAAATAGGAAGCTAATACTCTACAAGTAGTGCTACTGTTATGAAATCAAAACAATAATGTTAAATTCATGCAAGATCATATAGCATAGAAGTTAAAAGTTTGTTCTCTGGAGGCTCTCATCTAGCTCCTGACTCTGTTTTTTTCTTTTTTTCACATTTATGGAATAATGTCAAATTTAAGCATCAACCAACCATCACCATGTGTGATAGTTGTGAAAGGGATGTAAAAAGTAAAATTAATTTTCATTTTATGTCTGTAATTCACATTATTTATTAATATCATTAATTTTATAAATTAATGATATTAATATAAATTAACATTTATATGAAATAAATAAGGAACCATAGGTAGAATCTACAATCCTAATTTCTGAAATGGTTAGAAGGTTCTAGAGCGTATTCAGTATACTCTTTTTTCTCCATTGCTGTATAAGTTAGGAAAGATCGAAGAGTATGTTGAAAGTCTTCTACTGTTTACCTAACAAGAAGTCCCAAGGAAGAGGATCCTAACAGTAATTGAAACACAATGTTGTGGTCTTAGGTTGGGTTTCTTGGAAACAAAGATTGTGTGTGTGATTTATTGAGGGCATACTCTCAGGGGAAATTGGAGGAAAGTGAGAAAAGCAGGATAGGGCAAGGGATGCAATAGGAAATAAAGTTGGTGTGAGGACTTTAGGTAGATCTCAATGGAGAACTCTGAAGTGTAAATAGTATTGTGAAGTTTTTCTACCTTGGGCAAGGAGCCAGACTCTTGCCCCTTCTCCCTCCTATTTAGTCAGCCTTTGGCTATAGGCTGTAACAGTCCAGTTAGTTCTAGGTAGTCCACAGGATTTTTAGGAGAAGGAAGCAGATGTGAGCTGTTAGCAGCTGGCACTCACAGCAGCTAGGGGATGGTGTCTGGGAACAGATACTTGGGCTGGTACCAATAGTGACTAACACTGTTCTGTCCTTTGGACCACTCAGCTCCACTTCCTTCTCATATTAACTTCACTTCATTTCAGACACTGATTTTCCAGGATTCTGATCAATTAAAATTTCTGGGGAATCCTACAATAATACAAGGGAAGAGGGTCCCAATACCATAACTGATATTCATCCTTCCCCCCCACCACCACCTACTCTGAATTCTTCTCATCCTTGGTTATCACTTCCATTTGAGAAATACAAATAAAATCCCAAGTCTTACAACTAACTGAACCGACCCCCCCCTCTAGGCCAAGGAGACCTCAGAGAAACCTTAAGAACTGAAATCGCAGTCATGATGGGTTGGGAGGTGGAGCATGCCTCAGAATGCCCCTTAATTATTAACCTTTAATCAGAATTCTTTCCTAAGGGATAAAAATGGAAACCAGCTCTGGAAAACAAGAAACGGACGACTCATTCCTTTATTGTCTTTAGCCAGTCATCTGAAGACACGACCAGACTCTCCCTCCCTATTTACAGTTTCAATGTGACAGCTCACTAGTTGCTCAATGTATGAGTATATGGCCTTTCCTTCTGTGCCTCTCTTGAGCGTAGATGTGGTCATGTGACCCAAGTCTGACGTGAAATGTAGCAAGTCTGGGGGCAGTTGGGAGGGTGGGCTTCTGAAAACTGTTTTCCTTCTTGGCATTAAAAAAAAAAAAGGTAGTGGTAGTTTTATTCCCATCCTCTAATCCTGCCTTTGAGGAAAATTGATTTCTGGAGCTGCAGTAGCTATCTTGGATCCATGAGGAAAGAGGCATGAAGATGAAATACAACTGACTAGCAACAATGAAGAAGAAGGATAGAAAGCACCTAGAGCCTTGCTAACACCTGTAGCAGACATTGCTGGTGTCCAGCCCAGACTATTTCTCCAGCCAATACACTGTGTCAAGTGAAGAATCAGGTGGTTTATACATTTGGAAAGGAGAGCTTTATTTCTCATAAAAGGTTGCAACCTGCTGGCAGGCCATCCCACTGTCTGGGAGGCACAACCACTGACTCTGCTGAGAGCAAGCAATTCTAGAGAAGGAAGCATGGGACAGGAAATGCTGAACAGGGTGGTCAAATATACATATTTAATAGGCAATAGGAGGAATCATGCGTATTTATGAAAAGAGAAACATGTGCTTGTGTAATTGAGCTTCATGTTTCTTCATATGCTGCAGCATTAGCAAGATCCAAGGGTGGAGTTTTTGGCCCTCTGATGTCAAAAGATGAAATAGAGGACACAAAAACTCACACTGCTCATCCTCCATAGGCTGTCAGAACCATTTTGTGGTTGTGGTCAGTGGGTGGTCTCTTATGAGGAAGGAGGACTATGAGGGGTACCCCCAAAAAACCAGATTTATCTTTTTGGAGGGCAGGCTCCCTGTAGTACAGGCTTCCCCTGCTAGATAAGTCTTCTACGAACCCATTGGCATCAGTGTACCAGCTAGCATTGTTGTGATAGGCTGCATTCGGCTTAAGTGAATTTTGGGGGAGATTCTTTCAACAGGCTTGCCCATCTCATAATGGGTGATTTACAAGCATAGCTGCCCACACCACACTGAGTGTTCAGGAGTTTTTTTTTTTTTTGACCAAAAATGGCATGACCCCCATGCCCCACCTTCCCTATTCACCCAGTCTCACCCCTAGTGACTTTTTATTTCCCCAGTGAAAAATTCTTCAAAGGGAAACATTTTGTCAATGTGGAAGAGGTGAAACAAAAAATGACAGAAGCACTAAAAGGCATCAGAATCAATGAGTTCAAAAACTGCTTTGAGCAGCGGAAAAAGCATCTCAATAGGTGAATCACATCAAATGGAGAGTACTTTGAAGGTAAGTTTCAACATGTAAGGATATGAGACCTGGCAATTAAGTTCACAAACTCACCACCATGCACTTATGTTGGTAGCACTGTACAAACAACTCGGTAAGGTTTCATAATCACGGTAAATAAGTGTCTCACAGCTGTATTGGTGTCAACATGTGGCAGTGTCTTGTTGAGTGGTGTTCATTATTGTTGCTGCATGTTTTTGTGTGCCATTGCAAGAATGTCGAAGCTTCAATTAGAGCAACAAATAAACATTAAATTTCTTGTTAAACCTGGCAAGAGTGGAAGTGAAACCAGGGACATGTTAGCCCAAGTTAATGGGGATAATACCATGAAGGAAATGGCAGTGTACAAATGGATCAAATGTTTTTCTGAGAGGAGAGAAAGCGTCACTGATGAACAGAGGTCAGGATGACCAGTAATGAGCAGAACTGACAAAAACATTTCTAAAATTCATCAATTTGTGCATCAAAATTATTGGCTGACTATGAGAAGCATAGCAGGCCAAAGAAACAGAGAGAGAGAAATGGTTAGGAAAATATTAACTGAAAATCTTGGCATGAGAAAGGTGTGTGAAAAATGGTTCTGAAGGAGCTCTTGCATTATGACAAGGCACCAGCTTACACAGCACTGTTGTGAGGGACTATTTAGCCAGTAAATAAAGAACTGTATTGGAATACCTTCCCTACTCACCTGATCTGGACTTCAATGACTTTTTTCTTTACCTGAAGATAAAGGCAATATTGAAAGGAAGACATTTTGATGACATTCAGAACATCAAGGGTAATATGATGACAGCTTTGATGGCCATTCCAAAAACAGAGTTCCAAAATTCCTTTGACAGGTGGACAAGGCATTGGCATTGGTGCATAGCTTCCCAAGGGGAGTACTTTGAAGGTGACCACAGTGATATTCAGCGAGGTATGTATCACTTTTTCTAGAATGAGTTCATGAACTTAATTGTCAGATTGCAGAAATACACAATTTTTTAAATAAATAAATTCCAGGTTTTGGGGTAAATGCTCATACATTTACCCTTGACCCTAAAGAGAAAACTCCCAAATCTCATCCAATTTCTACATTTAGCTTGCAGCTCAATACCTCTGAGGATAAGCAAATCTGAATTCAGGTTCTTATGTTTGGTGACCTTTAGCTAAAAATTAGATTTTTAAAAAATATTAATTACTTCAATTATTGAGTGTTTTAGCAGTCCCATAAACTCTGTACCCCAGATGAGCGCCTGTTTTGCCTCACCTTAGTCCCAGCCCTATCCTATGGTAAAAAACCTTTGCAATGTAATAGATTTCCTGATTGGCCAGTCTAATCTGCCCCCACCGGTTTCTGCTCTTTAGGAAATTTCCTCTTTCCCGGTATCCTCCATGACTATTCAGAGACTGGTAGGAGATATTGTTAGGTGATATTTCCTGATGGATGCAATGCATTTGTTCTCCAATTCTACTTGATTTAAGTTCCGAGACAGGGGATTACCTTAAATGTTGAATAGTCACATACTAACTCCAGCCAGGCTTCATGCTTTTGTCACAATACAATTCTCTTAAAAACTTATGTTTTCCTATTTGTTTCTAATCAATTTCATATCCTAATAATCATAGTTTTTGTCTCCATAGCTTTAAAATCTATTGATTCCAGTTTCCTAAGCAGGGTCTTGAAACTGCTTGGAACTGCTCATTCTTCTAGACTTAATGGTCTCTGCCTTGAGGCAATTTGACATAATATCCTCTACTTAGGAGACATTACACTTAGCTGCATTTTTGCTGGCAGGCTTATTCCTTTTGTCTGTCAAAGTACGCCTAATGAAGATGTTTTTAAAAAGGATTGGGGTCGTAGACTTATCAATAATATTTGCTATTAAATCTATTACTTTTGTGCTGGTATTTGTTTAGCTTTGGTATAAAAGTTGGCTTTACCAGGCTGGGTGTGGTGACTTATACCTGTAATCCCAGCATTTAGGGGAGCTGAGGCTTAAGATCCCTTGAGGTCAGGAGTTCAAGTCCAGCCTGAGCAAAATACAGAGACCTCCCCATCTCTACCAAAAAAAAAAAAAAAAAATCAATAAACCAGGCATGATGACACATACTTGTAGTCCTATCTACTAAGGAGGCTGAGCCCAGGAGTTGGAGGCTGCAATGAGCAATGGTCATGCTGAAATAGCTAATGAAATATGTAAAATAATTGCAATAACTTGCTTGACATAAGTAACTCCATTTTGTTGAAATCCTCCATCTTAGCTGTCTGCTTGACCTAAAAATGACCCCCCCATTGTATATGTGTAATTGCTGTAACGTTCCCATGACCACAGACCCACAGCTGTGTTCCCCTGAGCTGATCATTCTGACCGTTCTTGCTGGCCATTGAAAACTCCCTAGCCACAAGTTTCGTGTAATTGTATGCCTTGTTAACAGAAATTCAAGAGATTGTTCCTTTTGTTTTTAGTTCCTTGTACACTCACCCCCTGCTATGTAACCCACTTGCAGTTTTTGCCTTTAAAAGCTTGTTGCATACTTCACTTAAGCGTCAAGAGCTTTCTTGGTGTGAGCCTACTCTTGACCTGTGTGTTAATAAAGGGCTCATAATTCAGACTTGGTATGCTGGTGTGTCTCCTTCTCACACTTCGGTCATAACAATGCCACTGCACTCCTGCCAGGGCAATGGAGCAAGACAATGTCTCTTAAAAAAAAAAAAAAGACTTTTCCAATCCAACAAAATATCAAATTATGGGGCACTCAATCAATTTAACCTACAGATTACAACAGATGCTTCTTTTAGCAAAGTTATACTTTCTTTCAGGTTCATCACCATTAGTCTACTTTGTATTTCCCTCATAGTACATCCCTGAAAGACACAGGATTTATGAATATTTGCTATTATTCTCAGCCTGGAACATTCGAGTTCTCACTGCCTTATTAAACCTCCTTCACTCATTCATTTCTTTATTTTAGAGATGGTTACTAAAAACACCTTGATTCCAAGATCTAAGTTTTATTTTTCTTGGGGGGATGGGGAAGGTAAGGACTGACTCTGTTGCCCACACTGTGATGCAGTGGCATGATCATGACACCTCAGCCTCAACCTCCCAAACTCAGGCAATCCTTCTTCCTCAGCCTCCTGAGTAGCTGGGACTACAGGCACATGCTACTAAGCCCAGATATATTGTTTAAATTACTGTTTTTTGGTGATTTTTTATGTTGCCTAGGCTTGTCTCAAACTCTTGGACTCAAGCCTTGGCCTTGGTCTCAAGCCTCCCAAAGTTCTGGGATTACAGGTGTGAACCAGCAAACCCAGCCAGGATTCAAATTTTTATTAGGTTTTATTTAGCTTTGTCTCATGGCTGAATTGGAATTTTGAAAATGCCATCAAGGACCCAGGTTCTTGCTATCTTTCTATTCTGTCTTAGATAGCAGGCTTGTTCCCTCATGATGTTGCCTTACATCATGGGTATGAGAAAAACAGCTTTCCTTTTATCAACAGGGAAAAAAAATGATCAGAATTTTCCCAGCAGAATCCTCCATTGTTTGTTGCTGTTTGTTGGGTAAAATTCAAAGAGACTGACAAAGTATCTGACAAGACAGGAGTGGATTGCCATGGTTATCTTGACAAATCATGATTGTCAAAGATTTAAACCAAATAACTAGAACTTAAATAAACAAAACAAAACAAACAAACAAACAAAACAAAGCTGATTCTATTAACTTGCCAGGCAAGGGAATATGTTGCCAGTAAAGAAATTCACTGACTGAAAAAAGTGAGTTTTTAAGTAAGAGAATAGAGAGTTGGTGCTTATGCTAATTAAGCATTGAAAACCAGCACTCTGGATAAGTGGTAATGAGTCCTTGAGCAGGCACACAATTGGTTAAAATAAGCCCTGTTGTTCACTGGTCAGGATAAGTGTTCAACCCGTTATTAGCTTCAACTGGCCTGAATCAGGCCTTCTAAAGCACCACAGTTAAGTTTGATATCTCCAAGCTAAGGGCTACTGAAAATGGAAATTTACTTTTTACCACAATTCATCCGTGGGTCTGGGTCTATTATTTAAAAAGAATAAGGAAGTTTTTCTTTTTTTTAGAAAGCAGGATTTATTGAGAGGACAGAAAAGCTCCCACAGTGGGAGGGGACCCGAGGGGATTGCCTGAGGTTTTTCTTAAAAAGAAAGTGGGAAGGGAGGAAGTGTTGAGTGATACTCCAGCATGAGTCTGTCACACCCCTATACGTCTTGCTGGATTTTCCAAGAATGCAAGACCCTGACCATTTTTGTGGTTTGCCCAACGTTGTGCTTGTGGTAAACAACATTAAGAGATGAGGTAATCTCCTCTTCCGGATCAGATAGCAGACGTGCTTACTGGCCATTTTTGACTTCTGAATGTTAAAACAATTTTGCATTCCTGGGATAGGCCTTCCATTCGTCGACATGTGTTATGTTTTTTATACATTACTGGATTTTGTTAGCTAAACATTTTTAGCTAAAATGTTTGCATCTTTGATCATGAGTCCTATCAGTGCAATGCTGGTCTCATAGAAAACACTGGGAAGTGTTCCCTCTTCTTCAATTTTCTGGACGCTTGTATAGAATAGGTTTTTTTTTTTTTTTTTTGAGTTGGAGTCTCACTCTGTCACCCAGACTGGAGTGAAGTGGCCACTCCCGACCACCGCAGCCTCGACCTGCTGGGCTCCAGCGATCCTTCCGCCTCAGCCTTCCAAGTAGCTGGAACTACAGGTGCATACTACCACGCCTGGCTCATTTTTGATTTATTGTAGAGATGAGGTCTCACCAAGTTGCCCAGGCGAGTCTCAAACCCACGGGCTCAGGGAATCCACTCACCTCAGCCTCCCAAAGGCGCGGGATTACAGGCTGAGCCACCGAGCCCGGCTGGTATTTTTTTCATCCTTAAATTTTGGTAAAATTCTGTGGTAAAGACACCTGGATCTGGAGTTTTCTTCATCAGGCCTACTCATGTTACCTCTTTTTTTGTGGGATGTGTTTTTGTAGTTTGTGTTGTTAAAAGAAATTAATTAGAAGGTACCTTGGGTTCCTATGTAAGCAAACCAAGCAGAAACCACCAATTAACCTCTAACTAGGGACTTTCCACTTTAAACAATCAAATATTTTGTCTTGCTTCCAAGAACACTTTATAAAATTTTCCCCCTTGCAACCCTCATTGGAACCCAAATCACTTGTGGTTTGGCACTGCTCAATTCATAAATCACTGTCTGTTCAAATAAATTCTTCAAAATTTTAATGTGCCTAGTTTATTTTCAAATAGTATCTTTCAAGGAATTGTTCATTTTCTCTAATTATATAATTCACTGGCATGAAATTGTTGTTGAGTATTGAAAGGACGTAATGTGTATTGCTCATTCCTATGGCCAGTGAGCAGTCATTTTAACACTGCTTAGCTCTGTCATATTTTTCTAGCAGTTCCCTTTAATTTACCCTCTAATCTACCAGCCAAGGACAGAACTGGTTTCTCAGAGGTAGCTATTGATAATTGCTTTACAACCCCTTCCCCAGCTTGTTTTTTAAACAAGTTAACCTAATCAGCTCTTCATGACATTCATGATACAGATCCCATCAACATGGCAACTGTCCTGCTGTCCGTCACCTGACATCAGTACCTGCGTGTACCTGCCCTCCATGATGATGTAGAGCAGACCACCACCCAAACACCTTAATGACCTTCCCCAATCAAAGGGAAAGTTTAAAAAGGATTCGACTTTGAGCAGCCATTCTCCATTGCTTTGTTAAGCTATGGTCTGACCACGTGGTTCCTTGAGCTATGGTTGCCATGTTTCCTAGCTTTGGCCCCCTCCCCTACCTTGGGGAGGTGAATCTCCTTTCCTCTCTCTCTAATTTACTTTCTTTTTTTTTCTTTTTTGAGTTGGAGTCTCATTCGGTTGCCCAGACTGGAGTGCAGTGGCCGCTCCCGGCCACCGCAGCCTCGCCTGCTGGGCTCCGGCGACCCTTCTGCCTCAGCCTTCCGAGTTGCCGGAATTACAGGCATGCGCTATCACACCCGGCTGATTTTTTGATTTATTGTAGAGATGAGGTCTCGCTGCCCAGGCGGGTCTCGAACCCGCAGGCTCAGGCAATCCACTCACCTCAGCCTCCCAAAGGCCCGGGATTACAGGCTGAGCCACCGAGCCTGGCTTAATTTACTTCCTAAATAAACTATATTTTCCAATCTAACTTCTGTGAAGTTATTTGCATCTTTTTGGTGGAACCAGATCATAGACACCAGACACCCCACCCCAGCAGGTCTGACCTAACAAGTATTTCCTTAATTATACATTTAATATCTGCAGCATCTGTAGTAATATCACCTTTCATATGCTTGATATTGGAAATCTGTGCTTCTCTCTCCTTTGCTTATCATTCTGGCTATAAGATGATCTAAAAAAAAAAAGACTATTATAGCCATCAAAACTATTAGAAAAGTTTTAAAAGCTTTTGCCACTTTTGCATATGTTTTGGACGTGTTGGATATCTGAATCAATTTTCAACTGTGAATTTTAGAAAATCTAAATATAGATCAAACAGTCTCAGTGAAAATTTAGCACTCAAGGTGGGATGTGCTATAAGTAAAGTGCGTATCACACTTTGAAGACTTAGATAAATTACAGGATATAAAATATCTTATTGATTTCTGCATGATTACATATTGAGATATTCTAAAAATATTGGGTTAAATAAACTATATTAATTTTAAAAAAAGATGATCTCAGAGAAAAACAGGTTTTGGTTTTATTTATTTTTCTCCCATTTTTTTCCTATTTTTAAATTTCATTGAATTGTCCTCTGCTATTTACTACAGATAGTCCCCTACTTACAATGGTCTGACATTACAGTAGTGTAAAAGCAATAAATACTCAGTACAAAATGGTATGATATTCTCTTGTTTGGACAGTGGCAGTGGTGACTCCTAGTTAGTCGCATGATCATGAGGGCAAACAACTGATACTCTGCAATATACTATGTTGCCAGATGATTTTGCTCAACTGTGGGTTAATGTAAGTATTCTGAGCATGTTTAAGGCACACTAGGCTAAGCTATGAGGTTCAGTATTCTAAGTGTATTAAACATTTTCAACTTACCATGGGTTTATCAGGACATGACCCCATCATATGTAAGTTGAGGAGCATCTTTTTTTCTTCAGATTTTCTGCTCTCTTTACATTTGATTTGCTTCTCCCTCCTTCCTTCCATCCTTCTTTCCTCCCCTTCCCTTCCCTTCACGCCCTTTCCTTTTCTTTCCTTTTCTTTTTCTTTTTTTTTTTGAGTCAGGCCCTCACTCTGTCTCCCAGGCTGAAGTGTAGTGGCATGATCACAGTTCACTGCAGTCTCAGCTTCCTAGGCTCAGGTGATCCTCCCGCCTCAGCCTCCAGTTGGGATTACATACTGAGTAGCTGGGACTACAGGTGCATGCCACCACGACCAGCTAATTTTCTTGTAAAGACAGGTCTCGTTATGTTGCACAAGCTGGTCTTGAATTTCTGAGTGCAAGCAGTCCTCCCGCCTTGACCTCCCAAAATGCTGGGATTACAAGCATGAGCCATGGTGCCTGGCCAAGTTATAGTGCCAGGTACGGTGGCTCAGGTCTGTAATCCCAGCACTTTGGGAGGCTGAAATGGGAAGATTTCTTGAGCCCAGAAGTTCAAGATCAGCCTGGGGAACATAGCAAGACCTTGTGAACCTCTGCACCAAGTCTTCTTTTTCTATTTTTTAAGGTGGAAACTGAGACTATTGATTGGTGCTCTTTCTTTTTTTCATATACAGATTCTTAGTGCTATAAATTCTTAGGAGACAGTCTCTATGAATGTCTCATGTTTTATAAATCCAGGCATTAACCACTGGGTCTATCTTTTCAGGAATGTTTGTATAAACAGGCAGCCTTCAAAAGACAGAACCCATGACTTACTCCTGAATAAATTTATTTGAATGTATTCTTCTGCATAGGAAAAGTAGAGAAATGTAAAGAGATTTGCTTATGTTCTAGGGTAATAACCATAAAATCTTCCTGAGAGGAGGATAGGCAGGTTTGCAAACTCCACTTATGTAAGATGAATGTCTCCTAATTCAGGTGTTCTCCTGAACTCCCACTGCATGTGAAAGCAGCGGGTATCCTCCATCATGTCGTACTCTGTGTGAACTGGTGTTTGGGAAACTAGTGCCAAGATGTTATTTTTGCTGAGACCATAAACTGTATAAGCCCATTTGGGCTCACTGTCTCATTACTCGCTGAATGTAATGAAGTGTTGCCAACCAACCTGTAGCTGCCACTGTGCCACTGCTTAGGAAGGACTTTACTCCATGACATAAATTATCCTGTAAGTGTTGTGGTTTAACTGCATCCCACACATACATTTGGATGAGTTGTGTTTTCCTTCTCTTTCAGTTCAAAATATTTCTTTATTTCCCTTTTTATTACTTTTTTTTTTTTAAGTCGGGGGACTCACTCTGTTATGTAGGCTGGAGTGCAATGGCATGATCATGGCTCACCACAGGCTTGACTGCAAGCAGGTACCACCACATCTAATATTATTTATTTATTTATTTATTTTAGAGACAGGGTATCACTATGTCGCTGATCTCGATTGCTTGAGCAATCCTCCCGCTTCGACCTTCCAAAATGCAGGGATTACAGGCATGAGCCATCACACCCAGTTGCTTTTGATTAGTTTTTTGACCTCTGGGTTATTTAGAAGTGTGTTATATATTCTCCAAATATTTGGAGCTCCTCCAGATATTTTCCTGTTATTCATTTCTAACTTAATTCCATTTTGGAAACAGAGCATACTTTGTATGGCTTGAGTACCTCTACATTTATTAAAACTTGTTTTATAGTCCGCAATATGGTCTATCTGGATGAATGTTCTGTTTCCTTTTAAGAATAACATATATTCTTCTGTTTTTGGATTGAGTGTTCTATAAATGCCAATTAGGTCAAGCTGGTTGACCGTATTTTTCAATTCTTTTATATCATGACTGATTTGCTGTCTACTTGTTCTATCAGTTATTGAGAGAAGGATGTTTGTCTCTATAATTATGAATTTGTCTATTTCTTCTTGCAGTTCTCTCAGTTTTTGCTTTATCTGTTTTGAGGCTTTGTTATTAGGTGCATAAATATTTAAAAGTGTTAATTCATCCTGATAAATTGAACCATTTGTTATACAATGACTCTCTTTACCTTTGATAATATTAGTTGCTCTAAAATTTAATATTTTTGCTGATATTATAACAAGCTTTCCAGGTTTCTTTTGCTAGTATAGTATATTTTTCCCATCATTTTACTTTTAATTTCTGTGTGTCTTTATGTTTAAGTGCATATAGGCAGCATTTAGGTAGTTTTTTTAAAAAATCCAACATGATAATCTTTGCCATTTAATGGTGATATTTAGGACATTTTTACTTAAAGTGATAATTGACATAGTTGGGTTTAAATCTATTGCTATTTGTTCTATTTGTCTCACTTGTTCTTTTTCTTTTCTTTTTGTGCTACCTTATTTTGGATTAATTGACAAATGTTATGATTCCATTTTATCACCTTTGTTGGTTTATTAGCTATAACTCTCTGCTGCCTTATTATAGTGGTTGCTTTAGGGATTTTAGTGTACATCTTCATCTTTTTACATTTTACCTTCAAATTGCATTATATGTCTTCACATACAATATAAGAACCTAATAGCAATAAACTTGAATTTCTCCCCTTTGCTTTGTGCTGTTGTTGACATGCACTAATTGTAGGCATGTTATGAATCTCACACTGCATTTTTTTATTCTTTATATCAAACAATTGATTGTCTTTAAAAATGTTTGAATAATAAGAAACAATTTCTATGCATTTACACAGTTATCACTTCCCACCACTCTTCATTCCTTTATGTAAATGCACATTTTTATCTGGTATCATTTTCTTTCTGCTTGAAGCAGTTTAACACTTCTTGTAATGCCGGTTGTCTAGAGCATAAAGATTTTAAGAATTTAGTCTATTTTCAAAGAAAACATTTAACCTGCTACAGTTTCTTGGATACTTGTGGAAGACATAAGACTTCTGCACATAGAACAATTTATTATACATAGCAATATCAATAGCTAGAGTATCAGTATCTGCATTTTTTTTAGGTGCCAGACCCCTAAGCCCCAATTCTCCAAGGGTGACATGAAAAATGTCATATAGGATTCCCCCTATATATAAAGTGGGCTGTATTATAAAAGAGGAACCCTGAGCTTAGGAAACCCAAAGTTTTTATAAGGAGCAGTAAATATTCTTGGCTTTTTCTCTGGAGAGGCACGTCATCTTGATTATACTGGACAACAAACATGTCTGCTCTTTGCTTGAGAGGAAGACATTAATTCGCAAGGCTTCCAAGACACTATCTCCCAAGGCTATTTGCTGTACAAACATTTATGAACAGTTAGTCTAGAACAAAGAACAATAAGTTTCTCACTTGTAAGAAATGTAGAAATAGGAGAGACCTATGAAACAGTGTTGCCTAATACAGGTCTGTTATTGGTGAATTTTTGTGTGCATCTGAATAAATTTTCATTTCATTTTCCACAAAAAAAATTTGCTGGGTAAAACATCCTATGTTGACAATTTTTTCCCAATACTTACAGACATTATTCCATTGTCTTGTAGCTTGCATTCTTTTGGTAAAGAGAGCCACTGTCAACAAGTTTGTTTCTTTGCATGTGGGTCTTCTTTCTCGGATAAGTTTTATTGTCTCCATTACTAGTATTAAAAAATTTAATTTTTTAAAAAACAAAATGGTAATCATAACTTTATAGAAATTTGATTTTGATATACCTTGTTGTGGTTTTCTTTATGTTCCCTTTTTACATTGTGATAAAATATATATTGTATAAAAGTGTACCATATCCATCACAGTTATCTTCCTCTTTTAAGGCTGAATAGCATTCCACTGTATGTATACACAACATTTTGTTTTCTCATTCACCTCTTGGTGGATACCTGGGCTACTTCTACCTTTCTTATATTGTGATTAATGCTATTATCAACATGAGTTTACAAATATATATAAAACCCATGCTTTTTGGCTGAAAGCGTCTCAAAGATATGGGTAAATAATTCATGGCAGCATACTAAAATATTGCCTCCCAAAATTGATGGGACTCACTTGGCATTAGGACTTGCTGCTGGGGGTGAGGACTAAATCAAGAGGATTTTCCAACATGTGCCAGACCATTGCAATTTCAGAAATTTTGCTGAAATATTGTGTCCTACATTTTATGTTTTTTCAAATCTCCCCTTGGCATATATGATCTATCAATGATATTTCAAGTACTTGTTCCCTTTTGCTTTTCAAGTCCTGTATATTATGCATGTCTCTTGTTTGATAGTAAACTCACTCATGTGAGGAAGGAATTGTGGCTTCACTTAAAAGATAGAATAACTTTATCAGATGAATGTGGACATCTGTTTTGAATAAAGAGAGAAGTTTTTTGTGGGGGGTGTTGAGATCTTGAGGGCCTTGAAGTCTTTTGCATCTTCCAATGAAGTCCACATTCTTGGAATTATTTTTTTTTTCAGGCTATAAGTCTAACCTAAGTTACCAGGAAGACCTATACACTGAGTTGACATAATTAGGAACCAGCCGGCTCTAAATTTGAGTTTAGCTTTTAACTACCCTGAAGTATAGCAGATACTATTAGGACAATTATAGAAAATTGTGAAATTTTTCTCTCAAGTCATATTTTAAGGATTTGAGCTTGCTATTCCCTTTGTTTGAGCTTTCCAACTCTGTCATATTTAGACAAACCCCCGGCTATGACTTTCACCCTTTCTCCTGTTCTATTGAAAGTTTGCCATAGTGTCCTTAGAGAGCATTTTAGGTGACAAAAATCTATAGTTTAATTAGTCATTTTGCTACTTTATGCACTGTCTACCAGTAGAGTCTCATGCCTGGTTTTTACTGCCTTCAATCTCCACATAGATAAGTCCCATCTTCCCCACATTCCCCTAAGGTGCTGTTGCCAACAACTGGGGCCTTATTCACACTGTGTGTCACTTAAACTCCTCAGTTGCAAACAATAGAAAATGACTTGCATATCTTATAAGTAAATACAATTGTTGGAAGGTTATCTGTAGCTCACAAAATTGATGGTGAGGTTGAAGAATCACACTTTTAAAAAAGGGAGGCAAGATAGAAAGGAAGCTTCAGGCATTAGAACCACCTGGCAATCCCATCTATGCTATATACCATAACCATAGCTACACATTGCAGCCATCTGAGACTCAGCCACTGGAAAACTAATCTAACAGTAGGTCTGTCTTTGTACCTCTTAAGATTAAAAGTTCCAAGCAGGAGCCTCAGATAGTGACCATGCACTGGTTGAAAGAAAGAAGATGACCTCCACTTTTATAGTGGGAGAAGATATCAGGACACATGATAATGCACATGGAAGGGGATTCTGTCAACCTAGAAAAGGGTCAGGAGGTACCAAGCAAGCAAAAACCAGACATGATTTGTTCCATCAACCCAATGGATATTGTGCAATGATAAAACAAGGAAATGTATATAACATAATTCTAATACTGTGACACATAGAAAGAGTTAAAAAATGTAGTTGTTAGTATCATTAATAAGGATTGGAAAGGCTAAGTAAGAGTCTTGCAATTTTGAGCAATGCTTATAGCTTAGAAAAAGTAGAGTGTGTAAACATTATGATGTTTATTAAGAATAGAGCAGGTGTCAAACAAAGGCCAATAAAGTTAAAAGCAACAGCAATAACAACCTCCCAAACAAAAACCAAATGGGAGTTAATTATTTTGACATTTAAGAGAATCCATTGGGCCAGGCGCGGTGGCTCACACCTGTAATCCTAGCACTTTGGGAGGCAGAGGCAAGAGGATTGCCTGAGCCCAGGCTTTTGAGACTAACCTGGGCAACTTGATGAGACCCCATCTCTACAATAAATCAAAAAATTAGCCAAGCATGGTAGCACACTCCTATAGTTCCAGCTACTTGGAAGGTTGAGGCGGAAGGATGGCCTGAGACCAGCGGGTCGAGGCTAGGGTGGCTTCGAGTGTGCCACTGAATCCTGACTCAAAAAAAAAAGAACCCACAGCAGTGAAGACATTCACTTATTCACTAAGAAGTTAGTTTGCAAGAAGGAAAAGTTATGGGCTTTTGTATCCTTTACCCAAATGATTGGGATCAGAAATGTTTCTGATTTCAGAGTTTAGAATATTGCTACATACATAATGAGATACCTTGAGGATCGGACCCAATTCTAAACATAATATTTATTTTTCTTTCATATATACCTTATGCATATATACAACTACACATTTAAGTAATTTTATAAAATATTTTTAGATGAGCCTGGCAAAATAGCAAGAACTCAACTCTACAACAAATTAAAAAAAATAGCTGGGTGTATTATTGCATGCCTGTAGTTTCAGCTACTTGGGAGGCTGAGACAGGAGAATTGCTTAAGTCCAGGAGTCTGAGGCTACAGTGAGCCACCATTGTGCCACTGCACTCTAGCTTGGGTGACAGAGTGAGACCCTGACTCAAAAATAAAATAAAATATTTTAAATAACTTTTTGTATGAAATAACGTGTGTGTACATTGAACCACTAGAAAGCAAAGATGTCTCTATCTCAGTCTCCCATGTGGACAATCTGTGGTTGTCAACACCATCACTCCTGACTGTGAATTTATATGCTACTGATAGGCAATCATTTTCTTATACTTATTCACACATACAGACTTAATAGTAAAAAAAATGATATACCATTAATACAGCGAAAAAATGTGTTCAGGGAATCTAAGAATCACAGTCAGATCACTGTTAAGTGACAGCAACAACCAACAATGGCAGTCCTTCAGTCTCCAACTGTGCTGCTGCATTGTGATTAAAAGGTTACTGTATGCTCTACTATATTTTTTAGGTGAGAAGAAACATCAGAAGCAGGTGAGGAACAGGAGTGGGTCCTTTAGGGATGAGAAGATATTCTGCTGGATGGCTTTTATTTTTATTTTTTATTTTATTTTTATTTTTTTGAGTTGGAGTCTCACTCTGTCACTCAGACTGGAGTGCAGTGGCCGCTCCCGGCCACTGCAACCTCGACCTGCTGGGCTCC
>NW_007247952.1:48050-50131 GCF_000164805.1 Carlito syrichta | reverse complement strand
GAGGTCTCGCCAAGTTCCCCAGGCGGGTCTCGAACCCGCGGGTTCAGGCAATCCACTCACTTCGGCCTCCCAAAGTGCTGGGATTACAGGTTGAGCCACCGAGCCCGGCCTGGATGGCTTTTAAAATTGTTTCCTCCAGAATCACCTACCTGCCTCAGTAATGTTTTTTTGTCTTCGAAACCTCTCTTTGGTTTTATACATTAACATCATTTCTAGTTCTGTTATAAATGCACATTGCTCTAGTCCTTCAATAAGCCCACCACACGTGTCATTTATAGGCATTTTTTTTCCTGCTGTGTTAGCAACGTCATCTTTATTGTTACCAACATCATGATCACTTTGATTTAGAATCACCTCAGCTATCTTACTGTCAGTCAATGAATTAGCAACTGGTGCCTTATTACTGATGTTACAAACATCTTCAATATCCACGTCTTCCAACTTACTGACGGACTCTGAAGAGATTTTTTTTTTGCATATGTAAGGAGGTCAGACATTTTTTTCTCACTTGACATATAGATCCTTTAAAGCCACCACTTCGTTCATCTTCATTCCTGAAAATAGTCACAAACTGGAGGCTGTGCCAGGCATGTACAACTGGATCTTGATTCCTGTGTTCCAAGAGTTGGCATCATATATAGCATCTTTCATGCTAAACTCTATTTGAAAACCTTCCGCACCCATGCCTCTGTTCACTGCTGTTAACATGCTGTTCAAGAAAGTGTCTTTATTTTGATTTATTTTAAAAAATTGTTTTTGAGTTGGACTCTCACTCTGTCGCCCAGGCTTGAGCACAGTGGCATGATCATAGCTGGAAACAGTTTAACACTTCTTGCACCTGGCTGAATTAATGAAGTCACATTTAGGGGAAAGTACATGGCTTAAATATTATTCTTGAGAACTTCAGCTGGAGGATGAACAGAATAGTTGTCAAGGAGGGACAATATCTTGCAGTCTCATCTCGTCCAAGTTCTCTACAATGAGCACTAGCCATGGGTACAAAATGTTTGCGAAACTGATCGGAAAAGATGACCCTTGTGATCCATGTCTTTTTGTTAGCATGATAATGAACTGGTAAGAAATCCACTCCTTCAAAACAGAGAGAATGCAAGCTTTTACCTATCATGGTAAGTTTACACTTATGTGTGCTTGTTGTATTAGCACATCTCAGCACAGCTGTCCTGTCCTTGGCAGCTTTATTATCTGCAGAAGCTATCTCATCAGCTGTAGTCAGTGGCATCTGGGGGGCAATAATGCCGAAACAGAGATGTTTCATCAGCATTATGGACTTGTTCTGGCATCAGTTTTTCATCAGCAACAACCTTGGCAAGCTCATCAACGAATTTCTTTGTGATAAGTAAAACATTTATTACCATAATCTTTAACAATGTAATGCCATGCCTTGATTAAATTTCTGTAACCAACCTGTTGAATATTCACAGTTCTCTTTGATCTTCAGCTTGTTGTAATAAACCTTTGCTTGTTTCATAGTCAACATCTCGGGTGGCCTGTGTTCACTGTGACACTGATAGATCCACTCTTCCAATACATAATTGAAATCTTCATTTTTATCTTTATGTGGTGTTTTTTTTCTATTTTTCATTAACTTCCGTTCATCACTTTTAGCACAGAGTGTCAGTGGTTTATTCTTCTATTTCTTCAGGTCATACGTGGTGGTCATTGTAGTATCATACTTTACTGTAGAACATTTCACACTTACACTGGCTGTCCAGTTTCTCCGGCAATTTAGCTTTCTGTATTATAGATAAGTATAAATGCTTCATCTTTTTCTTATTACTGACACCTATAGGGGTGCCTGCAGGCCGTTTTTGACATTTTCAACAATATCTTTACACCACATTGCAGAGAATAAGTTTTGTTTTGTTTGTTTTTTTGCGTTGGAGTCTCACTCTGTCGCCCAGACTGGAGTGCAGTGGCCGCTCCCGGCCACCGCAGCCTCGACCTGCTGGGCTCCGGCGATCCTTCCGCCTCAGCCTTCCAAGTAGCCGGAATTACAGGCACGCGCTACCACGCCCGGCTGATTTTTTGAATTTTGTAAAGATGACGTCTCGCTGCCCAGA
>NW_007247952.1:42925-47996 GCF_000164805.1 Carlito syrichta | reverse complement strand
CGGGCTCAGGCAATCCACTCACCTCGGCCTCCCAAAGGCGCGGGATTACAGGCTGAGCCACCGAGCCCGGCTTACAGAGAATAAATTAATAAAAAAAGTGGGTAGTGCATGTGGGTCTTGGCTGAATGTGAGACATCATGGGGAACATGCTCTTGGCACGTCCAGCCTGCACACGTGCCATTTTATTACTCTTTGTAGGTGTGCTTGTGTGGAGGAATCTGGGCATGTATGGGAAAAAAATATGTCATAGAATGGATCTAGGAGGGTCTTTTTTCTCTTGGGGATGCTGAAGAAACTGTGTGGTGTGCACCTGCATTTTGAATGTGACCTGTCACGTGAGGTCAGGTGTGAGGTTTTCCACTTGCGGCATCATGGCAGTGCTCAAAAAGTTTTGGATTTTGAAGCACTTCAGATTTGGGGTTTGGGGATTAGGGATGCTCAGTCAGGATAGATAAGAAAGGGCCTCCATTTTGGTTATACGAATTGAAGTTTTGAAAGCCAGCCCTTTGGATAGGGAGGGAGGAATCGCTCAGTTTGTTCAAAATTGGTTGAAACAAGTGCCACTATTCATTGATCAGGAAAGAGACTTAGGTTAGGTCCACTAAGGATCTGGCGAATAAGAGTCAGTCAGTGCTCATGGCTTGTTTAACAGCTTTAGCCAGTTAGAACAGTATTCAGTTTTCGTCTCTTCTAGGCAGGTCATGATGCAAATAGTAAATTTCCTTATTTATAGGCTAAATCATAACAGGAAAATTTAAATTTCCGATTTCTTGCTAACACTCGGGTCATTTTCTGTTTTAGAAGTTTAGATGTTACTAGCAGGGTATTTGGGATATCGAGAGACAGAGGAGCAAGTCTATGGGGTAGCTCAGTTTCAAGTTGGTGCTGCTTGTCTTTTTCCTCTTCTTTGTTTATGTCAAACAACAAACAAGAGTAGAAGAGGCCGGGGTCGGTGGCTCAGCCTGTAATCCCGCGCCTTTGGGAGGCTGAGGTGAGTGGATGGCCTGAGTCCGAGGGTTCGAGACCCGCCTGGGCAGCGAGACCTCATCTCTACAACAAATCAAAAAACCAGCCGGGCATGGTAGAGCCTGCCTGTAATTCCGGCTGCTTGGGAGGCTGAGGCGGAAGGATCGCCGGAGCCCAGCAGGTCGAGGCTGCGGGGGGCCGGGAGCGGCCACTGCACTCCAGTCTGGGCGACAGAGTGAGACTCCAACTTAAAAAAAAAAAAAAAAAAAGAAAAGAAAAAAGAGTAGAAGAATTTGCTGTAAAAAATCATTTACTTGAAAAATATTCATTGCAATTACATAAACATGATGGTGGTATTTTAGACCATTTGATATAACAGAAAAATAGCTGGATTATACAATTTTTTAAAAATGAAATTTGTTGAAATAGAATTTCAACAAATATAATTTCTTCAAAAGGAACACTTTATATTAACTTCAAAACAAAATTCTAGAAAAGTAGAATATTTGTGAATTCTGGTCAGGTGTGGTGGCTCATGCTTCTAACCTAGAATTTTGGGAGGCTAAGGTGTGAGGATTACTTGAATTCAGGAGTATGAGACCAGCCTAGGAAATATAGTGAGACCTCATCTATATAAAAAATAAGAAAAAAAATTGTGACTTATTTACTTTGTCAAAGTGCCTGAATTTTTGTTGTTGTATATTTTTATTTTGCATCAGTTTCTTGCCACTCTCCAAGAAAATTCCATTGACTGGTCATTTTTAGATAGAAATGGCGTTTCAGTTATTAAGGACTAGTACACTGATTTTTCTTTGACTGAATAAATTAATATTCCTGTGAAAATCTCTGCCTAGTTTCATTATGTTAGGTAAAACTCTGGTTTTCTTAGAAATAATAAAGGCTTTACACAACTGCTTTAGAGAATCAAGTTATCTCAGTTTTCTTTGATGTTTAATATGGAATTTAAATGTACCAGGGCCTAAGCGTAGAGATAGAAAATATAATACCTTTATCATTTTTGATATTTATAGCTTATTACTTATATCTTAATTACTCATTGACATTAACCACATCCTTTTTTAATGCAAAGGATAATATCGTGAGATTTATTTTTATTTACTGTGGATCCTAAACACATCAAGGAATTTTCAGATTTTGAAAGTTACATCAGGCTAGACCCTTGGTGTAATCGATATTCTCTAACTGATGTTCCCATTGATACTAAAGGTCATATATGTTGCATTCATTAGCGCTAACTTTTGAACATAAAATTTTGAATGAAGATGGAAATGAACTGAGTTTATAATAACCATTCAGGATATACTTTCTTGATCTCCTTGAAAAAATATCCATCCCTTAGCTCCTAATGCTTAAATATGAAATAGTGGTAAACTAAAACTGGATTAATCACTAATTTATTTCTAGAATTACTAATTAATATACCCGTCACTCTATCAGGGCTATGGAAGGCATGATACAAGTTTTGCTTCTAAATAACTCTTCATAATAGTTGGCAAAGCATGACATATCTGATATAGAGGATGAGAAAATAATTCAAACAAAAATGGGTGCTATTAGTATTCAAAGTTTCAAATTTGGTCAATGGGATCAATATTCATGACACCATTAAGCAAAAAATAGATTATATAACATTAGTATATTTTCATTTTTATTCTGCATATATTACTTATCTACTATAGATAGGACTATATATAGAGAAAAAGCATATATGTATATAGGATATGCAAATATGTATATATATATTATATACATGAAATGTCGATTGAAGTTCAGTATCTTTGGAGGTTAGCCAGTGATTTCCTAAAGTTATAAGAATAACATGCTCAAGCTTGCTTTGCCAATGTCTAACAGTTTTTGATACTGAAACTGGTGTATCCAAGAAAAATAATTAGCAACTGTACAGTGAAGTATTTGGTGTGTGATATGTAGTGTTAACATTCGATATTCGCCAGGGTGCAATGGTCCCACCTGTAATCCCTGCACTTTGAGAAACCAAGGTAGGAGGATTGCTTGAGCCCAGGAGTTCGAGACCAATCTGGGCAACATAGTGAAACCTCATTTATACAAAAAAAAAAAAAAAATCAAAAAAATTGGCTGGGCATGGTGCACACCTCTAATCCCAACTACTTGAAATGCTGAGGTAGAAGGAGCTCCCCAGGAGGTCAAGGCTGCCATGACTGTGCCATCGCATTGCAGAGATTGGTAGTAGTGTCCTTAAGAATGACCTTATTACTAAAAATTTTTTTTAAAAAGAGTGCAAGAGAAAAGTACAGAATTATGGGATATTTACCCAATTTTCAGTGTTTAGCTGAGGAAGTACCTGGGATAATCTACAGGAGTGGGATATATAGATTTTACTATAATGATTTCACAAGCTATACTGTTGCATAATGAGCAGAGCTGTACTGTTTTAGAGATTTCCTGCTGAGATTTTTGTTGTTTAACCTGACCTCAGTTAGTGGAACTTACAGCTGTAGGGTAGAGAGCACTGCCACCTATGGGCCAGACATGCAAAGCAGCATGTTTTTTTTTTCCTGTGGAGTCCTTCAGAGACTCTGCCTGCAAACGTTCTATAAAAAGCAATTCTTTAAGCAAAAGTTGAAAGAATTTCAAATGAAATAGTAACGATTCTAGAAGAATATAAAGAAGACTAATCGCTTTTCCCCAGAGATCACTCTTTGATAGGATATAGCATACATATTTGCAAATTAATACCCAATTTACATTTTGAGTCAGACACTCACATCTGAATATCAAGGCTGGCCCAGTTAATCTTTCCTTTATTCACAACTTCACTGACACCTCATTTCCTATGTTTAGCGTGGAGCTCTGAAGGGGAGAATTATATCTGAAACAGAAATCTGTATCCATATTGAAATGCACACACTTACAGACACAGACACACATATACATGACTGTGAGTGAGTTAAGGAGATAGATAGACCTAGACAAACAGACAGATAGATAGGAATAGAAATATGAGGGTGGAAAATAGATATAGACCTTTAAAATATTTATATTAATCATTTCTGGGTGTTCGGATTATGAAGTATTTCTAGTACTTTAATTCCCCTTGCTTAATTTTATTTTTAAAATTTTATAATGAATGTATATGACTATTAAGCAGAACTTTGAAAAAAATCAATGTTCCCATAACATAAGACTTTAAAAACCTTGACCCATGTAGAAAAGAAAATCACTAATTTCTCAAATATTCCTGCCATGCATTGTTTTTAAATATTGAACATATCTTTAAAAGCAATGCCTCATTCCATTGACTACAAGAGTTTAATTTGTCATAGTAACAGTACATACTAAAATTTAATCAGTAACAAATAACATATTATGTCATGACATTAAAATATGACCTAATGAAAGGTCAAGAATCAGATTGTGAATTTTGGCTAATCAGCATTTATTTATTTAATAAGAATTTATTGCATAGTGGACACTAGAAATACACAGGTGTTGTTAGACGAGTCTCTGGTCTTATGGAACTCACGGTCTGAAGGGAGCTGGTCCTGAGAGAAACAGTTGTAATGCCCTGTCCTCAGTGCTGTGCTAGGGAAGGTTCTCAGTGCTCTAGGCTGGGAGAGGGATAGAAGGTTTGAGAAGACCTGGACATCAATGAACTAGGTTGAATTATTTGATTGTGGGTCAAGATGTCATTTCGGCACATGAGCGTTCATTTATATTCAATAATAGATTCTCAGAATAAAGTCAAGATTTGTTCTTTACCAGAGAAGAATTATTTAAAGTGTAAGTTTACGAAGACAATTTGCTTTATAAAGTATAATTTTACTAATAGTAAAATACCATTTTTGTTTGATGTGTATGAGTATGGCAATGTTACTTAGAAAATCACAGTGGCTTAATACTTCTTGGAAATACGAGCTGTGCTTCTGCAGTCAAAGGATATATTGTTGGGAGTTGGCCACGGAGGCCCACTGAGCGTTAGGGATCAGGGAGGGCCGTGGACCCCGAGACCGCTAGGACATGTTCGGGAGCCGTAGACCCCATTTTCCTCCCCCTTTTGCCATGCAGCACAAACAACCTAAAGGAACTCTGCTGGCCTAAGCTGAAG